>NW_020837949.1:9605690-9750782 GCF_003676395.1 Aethalodelphis obliquidens | reverse complement strand
CAAAGCTTTTGCACAGCAAAGGAAACCATAAACAAGACCAAAAGACAGCCCTCAGAATGGGAGAAAGTATTTGCAAATGAAGCAACTGACAAAGGATTAATCTCCCAAATTTATAAGCAGCTCATGCAGCTCAATAACAAAAAAACAAACAACCCAATCCAAAAATGGGCAGAAGACCTAAATAGACATTTCTCCAAAGAAGATATACAGACTGCCAACAAACACATGAAAGAATGCTCAACATCATTAATCATTAGAGAAATGTAAGCCAAAACTACAATGAGGTATCACCTCACACCAGTCAGAATGGCCATCATCAAAAAATCTAGGAACAATAAATGCTGGAGAGGGTGTGGAGAAAAGGGAACTCTCTTGCACTGCTGGTGGGAATGTGAATTGGTACAGCCACTATGGAGAACAGTATGGAGGTTCCTTAAAAAACTACAAATAGAACTACCATATGATCCAGCAATCTCACTACTGGGCATATACCCTGAGAAAACCATAATTCAAAAAGAGTCATGTACCAAAATGTTCACTGCAGCTCTATTTACAATAGCCCGGAGATGGAAACAACCTAAGTGCCCATCATCGGATGAATGGATAAAGAAGATGTGGCACATATATACAATGGAATATTACTCAGCCATAAAAAGAAACGAAATTGAGCTATTTGTAATGAGGTGGATAGACCTAGAGTCTGTCATACCGAGTGAAGTAAGTCAGAAAGAGAAAGACAAATACCGTATGCTAACACATATATATGGCATTTAAGGAAAATAAATGTCATGAAGAACCTAGGAGTAAGACAAGATAAAGACACAGACCTACTGGAGAACGGACTTGAGGATATGGGGAGGGGGAAGGGTGAGCTGTGACAAAGCGAGAGAGAGGTATGGACATATATACACTACCAAACGTAAGGTAGATAGCTAATGGGAAGCAGCCGCATAGAACAGGGAAAAAAAAAAAAAAAAGAAAAGAAATAGGCCACTGAAAGAGATCTTGGCCAGTAAGTTTTCTTCCTTTAATCTACATACATGGATTACCAGTTGTTATACATGTTATCTAAACAACAAAATTGATCTCGACGCTGGAAATCTGGGTACTTAAAAGATGTAATAGATAGCAAAATAGATTTTGTGGACAGGTGAGTCCCATAATAGATTTTTTTTTCTAATGTTAATTTTCATGAAGCTCTAGGTTCTAACTGGATAATAGTGACCTCTGTAGACCCTTAAGCATGCACTGATTAATGATAAAAATGAGCAGTGTACAAGGTATTATAAAATTATGAACAATTAATTATTGTTTATATTATTGTGTACTTGATACAATACCCATGTGCATGTTCAGTACATTGTACAATTAAGACTGAGACCTTACATCTTTACTAGTTATAAAAGTTTTTTAAACTACATTTTAACTGTTTTAACTAGGAGTTTTGGTTTTCAGTGGAAGATACATCCATCTACCTATCTCAAGTATTAATTGGAATTGGAATAACTTATTTTTCTTTCTGCCTTTTCTTTTTCTTCTTGATACATACGATTGTCAAACAGATGCTTTGAACTTTTCCAAATTAGTCATGATCCTATTCTAATAAAATCAGAACTTTTTGCTTTGTATAGGTTGATTCTATTTTGTTAGTTGAATTGCTTATAAGTACATGACTGATTTATCATTTTTTTGTGGATTACCTGAATATTTTCTGTTGTGATCCTTTTACTTTATTACAGTTCTTCACCTTAGATTTCATATTATGATACCAATATTACTATACTGGCTTTTTAATTTGCTAATTATGAAAATTCCAAAATTTTGCTCTTAATTCTTTTTTTTTTTTTTTTTGCGGTACGCGGGCCTCTCACTGTTGTGGCCTCTCCCGTTGCGGAGCACAGGCTCCGGACGCGCAGGCTCAGTGGCCATGGCTCACGGGCCCAGCCACTCTGCGGCATGTGGGATCTTCCCGGACCGGGACACGAACCCGTGTCCCCTGCATCGGCAGGCGGACTTTTAACCACTGCGCCACCAGGGAAGCCCTGCTCTTAATTCTTTTAATCTATTTTTTTTAATTTGGCCTTTGAAAACACCAAAAAATTATATTTTTCTTTTGAAATCTAATCTGAGAATTTCTCGTTTTCACAGAGCTGATTTATATTTAACATTCCAGACTGCCTAGGGCAGGTGATATTACCTCTGCTCGGCCAGCACAGTGTCAGGGATCAAGGAGAGGATCAAGCAATTGTGAGCTTAAGCTTTGCTCATTTACCACAATTATTCCATTCATACCCAACATACCTTCATCCTCTCATCTTCTTTACAAAACTGAAATATGGCTTCTGTATGGTGAATGGTTCTCTTTCAAATGAAACTAATCTTTTCTGCATTTCTGTTATTTGAGTATGAGCTTGACACACATTAACTTATTTTTTTTTATCAAACAAACATTTTCACATTTTTATTATGCGCCTATGTTTATGTTAGGTATTTTACATATCGAACTTAAAAAAACAGAAATGTCTGCCCTTCCTAGAGTCTCAGCCTAAGGGAAAAAAATGAAAATAAATAAATCACAACCATTTGGGATTAATTCTGCGATAAAAGAAGCTACAAGGTACTTTTGCCACCAGAAAAACAGGGCATCCGTGATCTCTTTGCTGTGTGGGAACTTAATTGCATTGGAGTACATGGGTAGAGGAAGGCTTCACAGAGGCATTGGCTTTGCTTATTTGTAAATAGTTAGTGGAATTCCAATAGACAGATACAGGGGAGGTAGCCCAGGGAAAAGGCCAGTATAAGCAAAAAACATGAAAGAGACCAAGCAAAGATGTATGAAGTACAACTAGAGACTTAGGGGTTAGATTAAGGATGATCTTAAAAGTCCTGTCACCGGGGGGATAGAATTTATCCATCACCAAGCTTACACCAGCTTGTACGACATGATGCTTGGGTATGTCCTTTCAACTCGGCCTTCAGTTAGGGCAGGTTGGTAGCTTGAAATAGGCCATCATTTGCCATAATTTGAGTAACTATACCATGGAAATTGACAAACACTCCAAACTATGGCTTTTTATCCCAGAGATCTAGTTGATAAGCATCTATTGACATACTACTGACTTTACCACACGCGTAATGAGGAATCATTAAAAGATTTTAAATCAGGGCATGACTTCGAGTTTCCTATTGCTGTTGCAACAAATTACCACAAACTTAGTGGCTTGAAACAACACAATTGTCATCATACCGTTCTCAAAGTCAGAAGTCCAAGATGGATTTCATTTGGCCAAAATCAAGGTAACTGTGGGGCTTTCCTTCTGGGAGCTCTAGAGAGAATTAGTTTCCTTTCCTTTTTCAGCTGCCCACATTTATTGGCTCTCGTCCCCTTTCTTATTCAAAAGCAGCAAGGATTAGAGAGTATTTCTTTCATTTTTTTTTTTTTTCGCAGTACACAGGCCTCTCACTGTTGTGGCCTCTCCCGTTGCGGAGCACAGGCTCCGGACGTGCAGGCTCAGCGGCCATGGCTCATGGGCCCAGCCACTCCGCGGCATGTGGGATCTTCCCGGACCGCGGCGCGAACCTGCGTCCCCTGCATCGGCAGGCGGACTCTCAACCACTGTGCCACCAGGGAAGCCCGAGAGTATTTCTTATATCATGTCATTCTGACACCATTTCCTGACTCTTCCCACACTTACCAGGACCCTTATGATTACATTGGGTCTGCCTGGATGATCCACGGTAACCTCCCCATCTCAAGGTCAGCTGATTAGCAACCTGAATTCCATCTGCAACCTCAGTCCCCTCTTTCCATACAACATATTTATAGGTTCTGGGGATTAGGATGTGGGCGTTTGGGGCAACCATTCTGTCTATTGTAGCAGTCAGTAAAGTTTTTTTTTCTAGAATTGGTATGGAAGATAGACTGGAAGAGTTCAAGACTCTAGGTTAGAAGCGTATGGCAATATCTCAGTGAGATAAGATAGGAGCTTGAATTAAGACAGTGGAAATTAGAATAAAAATGGTGAGGATAAGTGACGACTTCACTGTTGGACATAATAGTATAGGGAAAATAAAAGAGCCCAAAACCTTACTATGATGCAAATCTATATCATCAATGAATAATATTATTTCCATTTCCATTAAATGGAAAAGATATCAAATAGTTTGTATTTCGGCAAAATTGCCTATTTTGAAAATCAAAACTGCAGCATAAAAGAGAATTTATATAATCTATCAAATTCTAGCAAGTAAAAAGTAGTTATCTTGATTCTTCAAATTGTTCTCCTCTGACTTTCCTCTTGTTCTATAACATTCTGCCCATAGCTTTGAAATAAATACCAATTGATTGGAGAAAAAAAATGTTTCGTTTCCTTCTTTATAAATTTTTACACTAAAGCCCACTTTTGAGAAGAATTCATAACTTTAATAAGTTCCTAGAGTTGACATAATAGCCTATATGTTTTGCATCTCCAACACAATAGCACAAATTACGTAGTAATATTGTCACAGCCATTTGTCCAAGCTGTATATTTTGTTTATGAACTGTAATATTTTCATGAAGACCTGCTTAAAATTGTATTTTATGTATCAATAGGAATAGATGTCTACAAATAGATTCTGTTATATAGATGCACTGCTCATATTCATTACTTACCCAGAAACTGAGATGAAACAATTAGTTTGCATCAACCAATTAATTAAAACTTACACCACAACTCAGGAGAACAGAAGGAGGCAAAAGAGATAAACTAACTTTCAGAAATGTTGGCAAAGTGAGGAAGGTAAGTGTATAACCTCCAGAAACACTTAGGTCTTGATTAGGTCTAAAGACCTTTCGATTGGCACACCCAGCAAACTGTCCACTGTAAGAACGTATTAATGTTTCTTATTAATGATTGTTATGATTTTTGCAGTCAAATTCAAAAATTACATTTCACATGGTTATAAACAGAATAAAGATTCTATGTAAGATAATTTTAGATTTTTTAAAAGATCAACTCACTTTGGTCCCCTACCTCCATCACTATCATCAAAATGAAAATCAGTACTACAGTCGATCTAAACAGGATTCAAATCTACTACATTATCTTCTCTTTATGGTAATAGGACATTATAAAGTGGAAGATGTCTTCCCTGTTATCTCTCCAGTTGACTAATCGTGTAATAATTCTAGAATTCCCTCATCTACTCAGTCCATCTGTGCCTCATGCATTTAATACCTTAAAGTTGAACAGTTCTTGCTTTCCCTGTGTAATTAAGTTTAAGCAACCTGTTAAACAGAAGTTTCACATTGTTCTCTCAATACTGATAATAATTTTATTCCTTACATCTACAGGAGGGACAAAAATTGCCTTTCTCACAGTCCAAACAATTTGGTAAAGTTCCGTTAGCCAGTAATAACCATTAAGCCCCGTTTCTGATTCATATTAGTCATTTTTAATCATTTATCTTAACAAAATTTCTGATATTACTATGGTAGAGCAGTGCTATCAAGAGTTTAAAACGTCATTCAATAATTTAATTAAACAAAGGCTGAGTAAATTCCCACTGCTGTATAAAAAGCATTCTGAAGCAAGCCTGAGTCACATTGCAAGCTTCTTCTGTTTTAGCAACAGAATTCCCTTCATAATGAGGACTCTGTTAGTTAGGATAGGTTAGATTGTGACTTATAGGGTGGCAGACTGTAAAAATGACCATAATTGTCCACCACGCCCCAGATAATGCTCTTTTACATTGTGATTTTGCAGTTCTTTTCATCAAGAAATGGAGTTTATTTCTTCAGCCTTTGAATCTGGTTGGCCTTGGGACTTCTTTGCCAAAACGGTGGCAAATAGAACAGTGTATAAGTTCCAAGCCTAGACTTTAGAAGGCCTTGTTCCCTTCCTTTCTTTCTCTTGGAACCCTACCCAGTTGCCATTTGATTAAGCCTGGACTGGCTCTCTGGAGGAAAAGAGACCACATGGAGCAGAAACAAGCCATCCACCATCTGTGGGAGTGCAGCCAACATCAGTTGTGCTCACTTAACTTCAGACCAGCAGACGTGCCCAGTTGACTCATGAACTCCTAAGCACTAATAAATTGTTATTTTAAGCCCAAAAGTTTTGCTATGCTTATTAACTGACTGATTCAGGTGAAAATCCAAGAAAAAGGGAGAAATTATTGGAATCTTACTGAGATACATCAGGAAAGCTGCAGGAATGTCAGTGATACTTGTCCCTTTGGAACTACTAGAACCAGGGATCAGATGTTGGGATTTTTTCTGTATATGTCTTCACTATTCTCTCTCCCTCCACCTGGTGGAAAGACTGTGCCCAAGAGAGAGCCAACATTAGTATCTGTCCATCTGCATACTGGTCAACCGAGACTAGGCTGGCACTGTACAAAAGGACTGCTCTTTGGGAACACTGCTGAGACACAACTGCCAGAAAACGAGGTTTAGGAAGGATGGCCGTTATCACAACTGGGAGTAGTAAAATACTGTTTAGGTTGAGAGGACCTGTGGTTTCAGTCACAGATAGTATATTATCCACAAGAATTCATCCCTCCTACTATATGGACCTCGTCTGCAGTTCCTGGTATATAATGATACACTTTCCTCTGATTCCTGTATATCCAAATTTCCCCATTCATCTAGTTGGGTAATTTAAAGCCTTGTAACTCCCAGGTGACATTGGCAGAATAAATATTTTCATACCACATGTGATATTATTTCATGGTAGCAATATCTAGAAAGTAGAAGGATCCCTCTTTAATATTCAAGAGTCTAGAATCCCTGGGACTCAAGGAAATAGAATTGCATACTATGTACAAGGTAGCCAGACTAAATGAATATAAACATACTTTGAATGCCATGTCAAATTATGCCCTGGCTCAATCACCATATGATTGTCATCAAGTGTGTGTTTATAAAGTTGATGTAAATCCAGGAAAAAATAAAGACATTTGTTTTAGGTCTAACACCAGCATCACTGACTACATTTTTGATGGAAATGAGTGATGATCTGGCTTGCAGAGATATGACATGAAAAGTACGTTAAAATAGGTTTTTTTAAAAATTCATTTGCTATGCAAAACCAAGCAAGAATTAGAAATATTATTTTTAATTTCCACTCAGTATCAGTCATGAATTTTAGGTTTGAAAGAATGGCTTTAAAATATTATAGTTAGGGACTTCCCTGGTGGTGCAGTGGTTAGGGCTCTGCGCTCCCAAGGCAGGGGGCCAGGGTTTGATCCCTGGTTGGGGAACTAGATCCCACATGCATGCCACAACTGGGTGTTTGCATGCCGCAACTGGGTGTTTGCATGCCACAACTGGGAAACCCACATGCCACAACTAAGGGGCCCACGTGCCGCAACTAAAGATCTGGTGCAACCAAATAAATAAATAAATTTTAAACAATATTATAGTTAAATTTATGTCTAAGCTTCCACAAAAAAATCAGATCTCTGAAACTAATGTTTTTGAAGGAGTCTGAATAGAGGTTAGCACTTTGGTGGCTACATCAATGACAATGACAATTAGACAATGGCTAAATCAATGACAATTGCTGACGCCAATATGATCTCGTGCAAATAGAGGATGGAAATCAACTCTCAAAAAGTAAGGTTTTATTAGATTTGGTGGTTATGAAAAGAAGCATTTTGTGTGTGTTGGATTTTATTGTGGAACTGATTGATTACTTAGTCTAGAAAATAATGTGACCAAGTATATATATATACATATTTTTACTCTGGAGGGTTCATTTCTTATTATTTTCAAATGATCAGTTTCATCTCATGTTTCCATATTTTTTACAAGATGAATTTTACAACTTATGTTAATTTCAAATTGCTTGAAGAGTATGTGCTGAGGTTTGTGACAAAAATTCAATGCATTAAATCTATTGTAAAATGCTACATCT
Source organism: Aethalodelphis obliquidens (assembly GCF_003676395.1). Classification (NCBI taxonomy): domain Eukaryota; kingdom Metazoa; phylum Chordata; class Mammalia; order Artiodactyla; family Delphinidae; genus Aethalodelphis; species Aethalodelphis obliquidens. The sequence continues at coordinate 9,742,881 of NW_020837949.1, read as the reverse complement.
AGCTTGGACATATAAATTTAAAAAATAAATAAATGGAGACAATGTTCCATAATATTTCTTTCTTCTTTGTCAATACTTCCTGTTTATGTCCATCTAAACACCAAAACACCTATCTTTCTAGCAACTGTGGACAAAAATCAAATGCGCTTTTTAAAACCAGTGGAATTTCTAATGAAAGTGATTTTGCTACAGAGCCCTGGTTAATTTTATCAAGAACTAATAGGTAGAAACAAATATCTGGGAACTAGATGTGCTCTATCTACATACACAAACACATACCCACACCTCATGAGTTCTTAGTGACAACTCCGATTCCAATTCAACACCTCAAGTTCCATTTTAGTTTCCCTCCTTTCCTTATCTGTAACACTTCTCTGACAGTGGCTCTCAGTATTTAAAATATAATTTATTTGTTCAGTCCTGGACTATCAAAAGATAAATGCATATGTAGCTTTGTTAGATATTTCCAAATTCCCCTCCAAAAGAGTTACCCAGTTTGATGGTAACAGCTTTTGGATGTCTTGGGAATTTTGCTGCTGTTGTTGCCGGTAATTCTTTTTTCATTTTGTGTTTCAGTTTGGATAATTTGTATTAAGCTGTCTCTTAGGACACTGATTCTTTCCTAGGATTTTTCAAGTCTACTCATGAGCCTGTCAAGGTCATTCTCTTTGGGCTTCAACCTGTAGTTGTGGTGTTAGCATTTCCATTAACTCTTTCTGGTACTTTCCATCTTATTCCTGAAATTAATAGAGCCTGCCCACCCACCTTTTACACTAGACTCCTTTACGTATTAAGCATTGTTATTTTAACATCCTTATCTGATAGATTCAGCATCTGGCTCTTTCTTTGAGTATATGTATATTGTCTGCCGCTTGACAGTGTGTTGTGCTTATTTTCTCGCTTTTTGTGTTTGCCTCATTATTTTTTATTAAATTCTGGTCATTATGTGAAAAACCATAGAGATTGGGTTATAAAGCATTTGTACCTGAAAATGGTATACCTGAATATACCTCTTCCTGCACTAGATTTTTAGAGTGTGTTTTTGAATCAATCTCTTCCAGAGATGTGTTAGTTTAGATGTTTGTTGTTGATATGGTTAACTTCTATGCCTCCAGTTCAAATTTTTCCAGCATTACCTGTGGTTAGGATGGAGGCTTGGTTGCCTCCATGTACATACCCCTCCTCCAATGGCAGATTGCTACTGCTTATGTCAGTGTTTGTTACCATGCCAGTGGAGTTAGGGGGGTTTTCTGTTGTCCTAGTCTAGTTTGGATCTTTGGCATGCCTTATATGCCCTGGGCCCCAGGGATATGGCTTTCCTGGTGATGAGACAGGCTGGGACCTGGGACCCTTTGCTGCAGTGTTGCAATGTGTGCATGGGACAAACATCTCCTCAGCAACAAAATACAAAGAAACTATAAGGGACTAAAAATAACTGTGTGCATGAGCAGTTGGGGTAAATTCTAGACAACAAGATACAAAGAGACTGAAAAGCCCACTGCCACTTCCCAAGGGCGGGAGCAAAACCAGGGTACTGTGCATGCCCCCTGCACTCAACACCTCCAAAGGGGAGGGCAAACCACCTAAGCTACCCCTCCAGCCCGACCGCAGGACACACCCCCTACACTCACCCCATATAAGGAACCAGCTACCCACCACCATCAGCAAGGGAACAATCAAGGGAACCTGTTGTTTGTTCTCTCTGCCCCCTGCTACAGCAGGGGCCCCAATAAAGCCTTGCCTGAATTTCTTGTCTGGCCTCTGATCAATTTCTATCGATTGAGGAGACCAAGAAACCTGGTCGGTAACAGTGATACTATTCCTCCTCTCATGGAAGCCAAACTCTGCCTTTTTGGCAGTTCTGTGGAAAGGGTTTCTTGTCTTTCCTTCAGAAGTAGGGAATCTCTTAGTTGTATAAGGTCCTCATCTCAGGATCATTTCCTGCTCCTCGGGCTGTGGCAAAGATGTTTTGTGTTTTGTTTTGCCTTTAGTTCCCATCCCCTAGCCACTCAGGATCTTTACACGTGCTCACAGAGATTCCTGCCCTTCTCCAGTGGCTTAAGGTTTTTGTTCAGTAGAGACTAATTGTCTTCCTGGACCATTTTGCCTTTTCCTTCAGTGACAGCATTTTCATCCTTCATCCTTCAGGTCTGTACCAGTGAGGGAGGCTTTCTTCAGTCCCTGCCTTACCTCTATCCATTCTAAGTACCCAGTAGAGGTCTACAGAGAAAAGCCTGCAAAGAGGTCCTAACTCTCTTGGTGTCTGAAGCTTACAATCTCCCCCAGCGCACATTCAACCTTTAGTACATTGTTAAGTATTGCAGCTAAATTATTTTCATCCACTCATATAATACTTGGTGTCCTTTAGCTCACGTTCTGACAAGGTGACCCAGTGTTTGTCTTCCATTTCTCTTTGGAGGACCTAGTCTTTCCAAAGATTTCAGGCTACTTACTTGCCCTGCAACCTCAGCTGCCTGATGGTTTAAAGAAAACATAGGATTTTGTAGTTTATCCAACTCTTTCTTGTTATTAGGATGTTAGTGGCTGGCCATACCAGCTTTCGACATCTTTTGTGGAAGTAAAATCCAGAAAGACAATTCTGAGACTAATTCGACATAGTTCCTTAGAGGACTCCAACAGGCTTCAGTCTCTGCTGCTTACATCATTTTTCCCACTCCTCAATGTAACCCTTTACTGGTTTTTCTTCCTGTCCTGTTTTATTTTCTTTTGCTTTCTCTACACCTCACATCTTCCTGGGATCTCCCCCTAAATAAAACTACCATCACTAAAGTCTTTTTTTTCTTAATACTGTAATCTAGAAGAACTCAAAATAAGACATATCTGTAACACCACATTTTAAAACGTAATTGTCTTCACAGAGCTAAAGTCATTCACAGCACTGGAAAATAAATGTACTCATTAGAAAATCTAATATTTTTGTTGTATTTAAGTTTCTCTCTCCTCCTCTCTTTTGAAAGGAAGAGAAAAATAGAAATAAAATCCTTATTTTTATGGGGCATAATCTCTAAATCTATTTCTACTATTTAAGTAAAGAAAGCTATCCTTTCTCCCCTGCAAAGGAAAAAAAAACCCTATATATTCTTAATAATCCAATACATTTTCTAAAACAATGTCAGTGAAAAGGATATGGCTTGATATCAGTAATAATTTAATAAGCTATCTTTCTAATGCTGGTCTAAAATAATTTGTTTTATACATTGCCCTGCCCTCTATATTCCTGAACCTATTTCTTATAAATTCTGCCATCAATTATATCGCCCTTTGTTTAAAATCACACATATATAAAGACCTTGTAGAACAGATTTTTGGGGGGTAAATAGGGATTTAATTATACTATAAGGCATACTCTTTAAAAACAGCCCCCTCCACCAAGTTCACATATAAACAGCTAGAACAGAAAAAGGCTATGCACTGGGAAAACAATGTATACCATCTTTTCTATAAATTCTTTGGATTTGGGGAGCAAGTAAGTACAACTGAGTTTTGGCATTATATTTTTAGACAAGGGGCTCAGAGCTGAACACTATATCTGAAGTTCTCTGGTCTTGAAAATATAGTAACATTTTGTGGGAAAACAACTTCTCAGGATACTGTAAATGCATTTTGGCTTGAGGTAGATCAGAAAAGTCCAGGAATAGATTCTGTTTCAGCTTTAGTATTCTATTCTTAAAGTTAGATAAAAATAAAGACTGGGAAACAAACAACAAAAAATAAATTTTCAAACTTCAAAAAGATATGTGGGTAAATTATCTCCTTTAACCAAATTTACCACTTTTATTTCCATCTGAGATTCATTTAGAATAAATGTTTTGAGATTCAGAAAATATCCCACTGATTTTTAATTTAAAATAGTGTATGACTATAACAATTCAGTAAAAAGCTGACCAAATTATGACTGTACTTTTCATCTGGATTCTGCCTAAAATTATGATATGATGTTAATCTTTTTAAGAGGATTAAGAACAGTATTTGATTTTTTTGGTTGGTTAAGTTTTAGGGTAAATCAAACAAATTTTAAGCAGAAGAATATTTTGTTGCTCATATAATCAAGTATTTCCACGATAAAACCAAATAAATTTAAAGTCATAGAGGAAATGGCAGTTAATAATTCTGTTGGGATGGAAAGGGGGGAGTTTCAATTTATTATTCAACTCCATGTAATTTTAAAAACCTATAAATTTCTTGATTTTCAAAAATGACTTTTTGGTACCACAAAAACTGACTATTTTCATCAACTTTTTAAAACATAAAAGTGTTTCTCTATAATGTGAATAAGGCATATGTTAGAGCTTTAAAAAAAAAAAGTCACAAAAGGAAGGCTGTAAAAAAAGCTTTAAAAAAGCTAGAAAATCCTAAACGTTTTTTCAGGCAACTAGAAGAAAGTAATTAATGCATATATTTTATATTTTTTAAAATGATGGATTTATTATTTTTTCTTCCTAGTTTTTATTGTTTCAGATCACTCAAATGTGTGATCCAACCATATACTAATCTTGTCCTTGAAGCTAATGATGAAATCTAAATTGGCACTGAGCATTCTGCTACTGATAAAACGAAGTTAATATCACAAAAGAAAGAAGAAAATAAATGCAAAAACAACTTTTGATGTTTATCACCATCAATGTAGACTTATACCTCATTTGAAAACAAATTTTAAAATGTGATTTATTGTCTCATAAAAATGGAATATAAACACATTTAATATTATGAAATTTCTAATCTAAAAATAATGGAGATTTAAATTTGCATTCATTACCCATGCAAAATTATTCTAATTTTAACTATTTTAATAATGAGTTTTGCATAGCAAATGAAAAAATATAGCATTAATAAATAATAGTGATATTACATAAAGAAATAGAGAAACACATATAGAGAAACAAATTTGAATGGTTACAGTCCATCCAGACAGAAAATTAATAAGGAAACACAGGCTTTAAATGACACTATCGGCCAGATAGATTTAATTGATATTTATAAGACATTCCATCCAAAAACAGCAGATTACACTTTCTTCTCAAGTGCACATGGAACATTCTCCAGGATAGATCACACCTTGGGTCACAAATCAAGCCTCAGTAAATTTAAAAAATTGAAATCATGTCAAGCATTTTTTCCGACCACAACGCTATGAGATTAGAAATCAGTTACAGGGAAAAAAAACGTAAAAAACACAAACACATGGAGGCTAAACAATACGTTACTAAAAACAAAGAGATCACTGAAGAAATCAAAGAGGAAATCAAAAAATACCTAGAGACAAATTACAACAAAAACACGATGATGCAAAACCTATGGGACGCAGCAAAAGCAGTTCTAAGAGGGAAGTTTATAGCAATACAAGCCTACCTCAAGAAACAAGAAAAATCTCAAATAAACAATCTAACATTACACCTAAGGGAAGTAGAGGAAGAAGAACAAACAAAACACAAAACTTAGTAGAAGGAAATAAATCATGAGGATCAGAGCAGAAATAAATGAAATAGAAACAAAGAAAACAATAGCAGCGATCAATAAAACTAAAAACTGGTTCTTTGAGAAGATAAACAAAACGGCTAAACCTTTAGCCAGACTCATCAAGAAAAAAGGGAGAGGACTCAAATCAACAAAATTAGAAATGAAAAAGGAGAAGTTACAAAAGACACCACAGAAATACAAAGCATCCTAAGAGACTATTACAAGCAACTCTATGCCAATAAAATGGACAACCTGGAAGAAATGGACAAATTCTTAGAAAGGTATAACCTCCCAAGACTGAATGAGGAAGAAATAGAAAATATAAAGAGACCAATCACAAGTAATAAAATTGAAACTGTGATTTAAAATATTCCAAAGAAAAGAAGTCCAGGACCAGATGGCTTCACAGGCGAATTCTATCAAACATTTAGAGAACAACTAAGACCCATCCTTCTCAAATGCTTCCAAAAAATTGCACAGGAAGGAAAACTCCCAAACTCATTCTATAAAGCCACCATCACCCTGATACCAAAACCAGAAAAGGTACTACAAAAAAAGAAAATTACAGACCAATATCACTGATGAATACAGATGCAAAAGTCCTCAATAAAATACTAGCAAACAGAATCCAACAACACATTAAAAGGATCATACACCATGATAAAGCGGGATTTATCCCAGGGATGCAAGGATTCTTCAATATATGCAAATCAATCAAGGTGATACACCATATTAACAAAATGAAGAAGAAAAACCATATGATCTTCTCAATAGATGCAGGAAAAGCTTTTGACAAAATTCAACACCCATTTATGATAAAAACTCTCCAGAAAGTGGACATAGAGGGAACCTACCTCAACATAATAAAGGCCATATATGACAAACCCACAGCAAACATCATTCTCAATGGTGAAAAACTGACAGCATTTCCTCTAAGATCAGGAACAAGACAAGGTTGCCCACTTTCACCACTATTATTCAACATAGGATTGGAAGTCCTAGCCACAGCAATCAGAGAAGAAAAGGAAATAAAAATTAGAAAAGAGGAAGTACAACTGTCACTGTTTGCAGATGACATAGTACTATACATAGAGAATCCTAAAGATGCCATCAGAAAACTACTAGAGCTAATCAATGAATTTGGTAAAGTACAAGGATACAAAATTAATGCACAGAAATCTCCTGCATTCCTATACACTAACAACAAAAGCTCAGAAAGAGAAATTAAGGAAACAATCCCATTCACCATTGCAACAAAAAGAATAAAATACCTAGGAATAAACCTACCTAAGGAGGTAAAAGACCTGTACTCAGAAAAGTATAAGACACTGATGAAATAAATCAAAGATGACACAAACAGATGGAGAGATATACCATGTTTTTGGATTGGAAGTATCAATATTGTGAAAATGACTATACTACCCAAAGCAATCTACAGATTCAATGCAATCCCTATCAAATTACCAGTGGCACTTTTTTTACAGAACTAGAATAAAAAATCTTAAAATCTGTATGGAGACACAAAAGACCCCAAATAGCCAAAGCAGTCTGAGGGAAAAAAAACAGAGTTGGAGGAATCAGACTCCCTGACTTCAGACTATACTACAAAGCCACAGTAATCAAGACAATATGAGACTGACACAAAAATAGATATATAGATCAATGGAACAGGAGAGAAAGCCCAGAGATAAACCCACGCACATATGGTCACCTTATTTTTGATAAAGGAGGCAAGAATATACAATGGAGAAAACACAGCCTCTTCAATAATTAGTGCTGGGAAAACTGGACAGTTACATGTAAAGGAATGAAATTAGAACACTCCCTAACACCATATACAAAAATAAACTCAAAATGGATTAGAGACCTCAATGTAAGACCAGACACTAAAAAACTCTTAGAGGAAAACATAGGCAGAACACTCTATGACATTAATCACAACAAATCTTTTTTGATCCACCTCCTAGAGTAATGGAAATAAAAACAAAAATAAACAAATGGGAACTAATGAAACTTCAAATCTTTTGCAAAGCAATGGAAACTACAAACAAGATGAAAAGACAACCCTCAGAATGGGAGAAAATATTTGAAAATGAATCAACCAACAAAGGATTAATTTCCAAAATATATAAACAGCTCATGCAGCTCAATATTAAAAAAACAAACAACCCAGTCCAAAAATGGGCAGAAGTCTTAAATAGACATTTCTCCAAAGAAGACATACAGATGGCCAAGAAGCACATGAAAAGCTACTCAACATCACTAATCATTAGAGAAATGCAAATCAAAACTACAATGAGGTACCACCTCACACCAGTTAGAACGAGCAACATCAGAAAATCTACAAACAACAAATGCTGGAGAGGGTGTGGAGAAAAGGGAACCCTCTTGCACTGTTGGTGGGAATGTAAATTGACACAGCCACTATGGAGAACAGTATGGAGTTTCCTTAAAAAACTAAAAATAGAATTACCATATGACCCAGCAATCCCACTACTGGGCATATACACTGAGAAATCCATAGTTCAAAAAGACACATGCACCCCAATGTTCATTGCAGCACTATTTACAGTAGCCAGGTCATGGAAGCAACCAAAATGCCCATCGACAGACAAATGGATGAAGAAGATGTGATACATATATACAATGGAATACTACTCAGACATAAAAAGGAGTGAAATTGGGTCATTTGTTGAGACGTGGATGGACCTAGAGACTGTCATACAGAGTGAAGTAAGTCAGAAAGCGTAAAACAAGTATCGTATATTAACGCATATATGTGGAACCTAGAAAAATGGTACAGATGAACCAGTTTGTAGGGCAGAAATAGAGACACAGATGTAGAGAACAAATGTATGGACACAAAGGGGGGAAAATGGCAGGGGGTGGGGTGGTGGTGGTGGGATGAATTGGGAGGTTGGGATTGACATATATACACTAATATGTATAAAGTGGATAACTAATAAGAACCTGCTGTATAAAATAATAAATAAAATGAAATTCAAATATTAAAAAAAATTTAAATGTTTACTTGAAACTTGTGTTGTTTACTTATATGCACCAATAAAATGAATGAGTCAAAGAGAATTTACCTTAACCTCAGGAAAGCTCCCTTTGTTACATTCTGAAAATAATTTTCTGCAATTGAGTTCATGTTTCTATAAACTACTTAGGAAGCAAGACAATTTATATGAAAAAAATAATAACCTTGGGTATTACATAAAAAGTATTTGATTTAGAATTAAATAAAATAAAGCCAAATTGTATGTCCAGTTTTTCATTCTGCTACCAATAACTAAGAGATGTTTTTGTACTACTTGTATGTTTTGCAGCAAGGGAATGGTTTAACAGTAGAGAGAAAACTTTCCAAGCACAAGAATCAAGCACTGAAAGATTTTACACACATAAACACACACCGATATCCACACACAAAATATTATCTTGGGATTTAGGTATTAAGCTAATCTGCTATTTGCATTGTTAAGATCATCTTAACATAATATCTAAAATAGATATTCTTTAAAGTTATGCATAAAAAATTAGCTATATTTAATATTTTTCTCATAATAACATGTGCCTCTCCATAGTACTTTTCACAACTGTAATTTTAAATTAGTTTTTTGTGACTACTTGCCTAATATCCCTTTATCCATAAAATTTTGATGAGATAGATCATATTCATTTTTGTTGGTCATTATAAGTTCATTGTGTGTCCCAGTGCCTAGATGACAGACACTTAATAGATACCTACTCAATAAATGTGAATGTTTAAAGAAATAAAAGGATGTGTTCTTAAATGTGTCATGGTTTGATAGAAATATAAGTAACTTTACTTAGTGTGAGATCAGTACTGAGCTTTGAGTTAAAATTCCAGATATTCAACAGCTATTTCTATAGGAATATCTCATAACTCAAAACAAGGAAACAAATAATGCCTGTAGATTAGGACTTAAGAAAAATGAGAAAGTATCTTTCTGCCTATACAGTGTAAAACCAAATATTGCTATCAAACAAACATGAGATTTTTTTTTTTTTTAAGTATTGGACACCATTCCCCTTTAAGGAACTCAGTACACTCACCACTGACCCTCTAGTCAGTATCCCAATATTGCACAGGAGTTATGAGCAGGGTTCAAAGTCTTGTCCTGCCAAATGTCCCCAGGGAAGTTATTGAAGCCCCCCTTCAACTGCAAAGTAAGTTATGTGATATACCTAACATATATTTGTTTTGAGGAATAAGTGTTGCTTGCTAACCTCTTAAATGAATGCCTGGCACATATAAAAGTATTCAATATATGTTAGCTTTATGTTAGCTTTTACAATTTTAATGACAATTCAAAGCTATGTATAGGCTTGTATTATAGACACAAACAGGGTTTCAAAAGACAAAACTTGTTTAACTAAGAAAGGACAACAGTCAAGTTAATCATGAGCTGAATAATTTCAGTCACTATTCGACATATATACATTGTATCTACCATGTGCTTAAAGCAGCTTAAGAGTCAGTGACCAAAACTCAAAGATCCTCAAGAATGAAGTTTGAATTCTGACAGATGAGGCAGACACTGGCCAGTAAACAGAATTAATAAGATAGGTTGTATGTCAAAAGTTAAAAGGTGGCAAGTTCTACAGAAAAAAAAAAGTTAAGGTAGAGTAGGGTATGAGGGCTCAGTACTGGGACAGAGGGTAGGCTGCAATTTTTAAAAAGATAGTCAATGTAGACATCTCCGAGAAGGTTCATTTGAGCAAAGACTTGTTAGTAGGGTGTTAGCCATGTGGGTGTCTAGGACAATATACCAAATATAGGGAAAAGGCAGTGCAAAGGCCCTGTGGCAAGAGCAAGTGTGATATAATCAAGTGACTGGAGTTGCGGGAGAGAGGCAGGATCATGTAGGGCCTTCTCTGACTGTCTTAATCTTTGGTTATCTTTTTCTTAGTCGTTTAGCTCCTTAGTAACCATTTCTGCAAAAATACATATTGCAGAAAATGTATTTTAGTATAAATAAATCAAAGCCATATATTTTCTTCAAAATTATTTGATATTCAATTTAGTTTGTGTGCCCATAGAGTTTAAAACACCTACCATTCTTTTAAAAGAACATAGTTTTGATTTTTTCCTTAAATGATTAGGGTTTACTATGATTTTCTTTCATACCACCATGTCTCCCGATTAATATACCTTAAACTTATGTTCTACTCTCCCAAACCAAGTTTGCCTTGGAGTTTGCTGTTTGGTGATGGCTTTCTAGTTCTCCCTGGTCCTATAAGAAAAGAACAGCATAGTTTCTTTCACTCTTCTGTCTCACTAGTTCCTCTTATCTATATAACCATCAAATCTTACTTATTTTTTCCTCTAAAAACAGTCTTTCAATTCTGATTTCTAATTCTTTGACTCACGTTCTTATCCCATATAACCTTATTGTAACAGCCTTCATGCGGCCTCCCAGTTTAAAGTACCTAATCTGTTTTACACCACATTCACATTAATTGTGGTGAATGTAAGTTACTCCATTAAAATGTTCTAGCAGATAAATCAATAAGTGGTGGATGGGGTTAGAGCTGCTCTTGAATCTCATCATGCATCAGGCCCTCCTTGTCTGTCCCATACTAATTAGGTAGTAATTTAGCTCTGCTCCATGTGAGGCTAATTGCATGTTAACATGCACCAGCATCGTATTTTATCTCAATATTATTAAGCCAAAATACCCACTTTTAGTGCTGACTGAAGCAGCAGCAAAAGGAATGAGAAACCTGATTTATGACCTTATTTATGAGATGATATTGTAAAGATGAGGAGACTCTCAGTGTGGGAAGTTTACAGGGTGAATGGAGTTAGAGAATGAAGGTTGATGAGATGCCCCAAAGGGGATAAGATGATGTTCCAGGGAAACCAAAGAAAAGGAATGTGCCCAGGTTCAGAGTAATAGATAGTATATTCTTCCAACAAAGGTTGGATTACATTTGTTTGCAATGAATTTAGGAATAAAATATGTAAAACATCCCATTGCTTGAAATGTCAGAGAGATAAAAATATCAGTTCTATGAAAAGGAAGGTCAAGGATGGAAATGGTAGAGTTGTATCATCACCTTATTCCATGTAAACGTAACTGAACTTGGATTAAATGTCCAAAGGAAAAGTAGAAATGAACTAGGGAATACAACTTAGACATAAACAGATTTGTTTTCCATTCTTGTGAAAGAGAAATAAGGTTAAAACAAGTGGATGGTTTTTCCTAACATGACATTATTTTGCCCCAAATATTAACCCATTTAGTATCCTAGAATTTAATACATGATATTTATATATAACCTCTAATTTGTGCTATATAACTGAGTGACTTGGTGACCTAGCATAATGTCACAGAAGACCAGGCTGAGCCATATGGCCTGAATTTGGGACTCAGCTCAATGCAATTTTAATCAGATAAGTCATTTTACCTTCATAGGTTTCACTGATTTCATATTTGAAATGATTATGTTATATTGTTGACCTCTAGGGCACAGGTCTCTAGAAAGAAAGGCCTTGAGAACAAAGAAAAAAAGCAGATAAAAAAGAATATGGTATATTCCTTTTTATTTTTGAATTATATATATAATTCAATTGAAAAGCCACACAATTCAATTGGAAAGTAAGCCACAGCTCACTTATTTCAATTATTTCTATTAAATCAAGGATTTGGGATACATGGTTCATGGTCAGGGCAATTCTCCCAAGGTCACTTTTGCAATGCAATGTTCACTTTATGTAGAATCGAAACAACAGTGTAAGAGCCCCAGGAGATAACGCAGGTCCATTACAACAATCCACTTGAATGCATTTGTTCCCAATTAAAAATGAGAAAAGCCTAAAGCCTTTTGCAGAACCTGAATTTCTGAGAATGTTAAATACAAACATATATCTGTCCTATCTTTTTCCTGTCCTACCAATGCGGTCATAATTGAGTTACTACCTTAAATTCAGTATGGCATGTATATTCAATAAAAGAGATCTAAAGTTTTTTCAACAGAAGTTAAGGATGTAGTATGTATCTTTTATTCTTTGTTAATTATTAAGTTAAATGCATTAAAAATAGACATGTATATATGGGAGTTTTAAATTTAATTAGTATAAAAAATACAGAAATATTGCATTTTATTCGACTATATTAAAATCTAAAATAAGAATTTTATAAAGATTATTATTTATTTATTTATTGGCTGCATTGGGTCTCAGTTGCAGCACATGGGATCTTCATTGAGTCATGCGGGATTTTTTTGTTGTGGTGTGCGGGTTTCTCTCTAGTTGTGATGTGTGGATTTTCTCTCACTAGTTGTGGTGCTGAGGCTCCAGGGCACATGATGGGCTCTGCAGTTTGTGGCACATGGGCTCTCTAGTTGAAGCACGTGGGTTCAGTAGTTGTGGCTCATGGGCTTTGCTGCCCCGCGGCATGTAGGATCTTAGCTCCCCAACCAGGGATTGAACCTGCATCCCCTGCATTGGAAGGTGGATTCTTTACTACTGTACCACCAGGGAAGTCCCTATAAAAATTATTTTAATTCCGTTTTAAATGATTTTAGGAAGTAAGTGGCTTAAGCCTATTTCTTTCTCTCTCACCTATCTAAGGAAAAGATTCAAACAGAAGGCATGTAGGAAATCTCAAATAATTGAGTAGCAAACCCATACCAAATACCTCTGTGGCAAGCAGAATTCTAAGATAACCCCATGACCCCCACTGTCTGTGCTGCATCAATGATTAGGGTTGACCATACAATCAGCAGATTTTCCAGGTAGACTAAACCTAATCAAACCTAATTGTCCTTTGTCTTCTCTGGTTGATAATAAAAGAGTAAGCCAGAGAGATTGAAGTACAAGAAGGATATTATGAGAGAGAGAAAGAGAGATTCCATTGCTGGTCTAGAGATGGAACAGGTCATATGGAAAGGACCTGACTGGTTTCTAGAAGCTAGGAATCATCCCAGTTGACATCCAACAAGAAACCAAGGACCTAGCCCTACAACTGAGTGTACTGGATTCTGCCAATAACCTGAAGGAGCTTGAAAGAAGATTCTGCCCTGGAGCTTCTAAGTAAGAGCTTTACTCCAGGGACACTTGATCTCAACCTTGTGAGACATGAGACAGCCCAGCTATGCCCACTCAGACTTCTGACCTACAGAACTGGGAGATGCTAAATGGGTGATATTTTAAGCTGCTAAGTTTGTGGTAACTTGTCATGCAAAAATATAAAACTAGGGCTTCCCTGGTGGCGCAGTGGTTGAGAGTCCGCCTGCCGATGCAGGGGACACGGGTTCGTGCCCCGGTCTGGGAGGATCCCACGTGCCGCGGAGCGGCTGGGCCCGTGAGCCATGGCCACTGAGCCTGCGCGTCCGGAGCCTGTGCTCTGCAACGGGAGAGGCCACAACAGTGAGAGGCCCGCGTAACGCAAAAAAAAAAAAAAAATAGAAAACTAACACCACTCCTAAGGCCTCAGGTTCATACCACATATGAAAAAAAGAAAACTCTAAAAAGATTAAAAACTTAAGGTGAAAAACAAAGCTTCAGAATTCTCAGAAAGCAGTATGGGAAAATATGATCTCAGATCAAAAAAGGATATTTTAAAGAGAAAGATTAGAAAACACAAAGAAAAAGAAACACTAATAAATGTGGCTACATTAAAAATCTCACAAAAATAACTTTTATATTCAACACGGAAAAACAAATTACACACTCAAGAAAATAATTTAAATCTACATTAATTAAAAGGATTATTCAATAATCACTATACAACAAATATAGAGAACTATTTACAAATCAGTAAGAAAAAGTAAATCCAACAGAATAAGAAAATTAATTAAAAAGAGAAATTACATAAGAAACTACAAAGTTTTAAATATATATGAAAAAATGCTCAATCTCAAAAATAAATAGAGAAAGGTAACTTTTTTAAAAAGTGATATCCTATTTCCTGCCTATCATATTCACCAAAATTGAGGGCTGCTGATATAAAACAGACTGGATATCAAACAAAGGAAAATTTAATACAATATTTTGGAAACTAAATTGTTACAATTACGTTGGAATCTAATTTGAGAATATATAACAATGTTGAAGATGTTGTTTCCTGTTAGTCAACAATCTTATTTCTAGGTTGCTCCCAAGAGAAATTTTTCACATATGCTCACATAGAGAAATGCAGAAGGTGCCTATTGCAACTTTATTTCTACTAGTGAAAAACTGTAGCCTGCTTAAATTGTGTTCTTCCAGCAAGATCTGTATTATTGGGGTGATATTAAGGTATAGGAATTAGATACTATTTAAGTTACATAAAGCTCAAGATCCTGAATTTCCAAATACATTATTTTCTAGCATTATACGGAATTTCTTTTCTCATTTCCCCTTTAACTACAGCTCCTCTGTCATTAAATCACACACATGCATGCATACGTGCGCGCACACACACACACACAAATATATATTATCCTTTGTGAATTTCTCATTTTTTTGGCAAATAAAAATACCTCCATGACACTAAATAAATGATTAAAAACGTATTTTGGAGAAGCCCTCCTCTGATGATTAGTTAAGGCACCACAAATTCATCATAGAGCTTTTTTCTCCCCAATTATTCCCAAAGGGTGAAGTATGGCATACGATATGAGTTATATTGGTCTTTACTTGGATGATCTGAATTAGAAATGTTGTAGACCACGGTGCATGAGAGTAGTGGCAATTTTGGTTTAACAACATCTGGTCTTTAAAAACTCCAATATTGTCAGCAAAATATTGTCATCGAGACAGAACCTTATTAAAGGAAGGCAAAGAAAGCTTTGGAAAGAAATTTTGAAAAATAATAAGACCTTATAAAATATAGTTAAATGTAAACAATTATCTATACTCATCCTTACAGTACTTTATTAGCCGGACCACCATGAAATTATTTAAGTTATCCTAAATAAAGTTAAAAACTTTATATATTTTGCCCACGGGGTGCTCTTTAGTAAGGTAGTTATGATCTATGCTAAAATCCTAGAGATTATTTGTACTTTTCTGGGTTTATATGAATTTTAAATATAAAGCAAACACAAGAAGAATTTGAAGTGTGGGGAGAAAGCAGAAAGGGTAGGGATCCTGACTTCTGAAAAATGATATGTGATAATTTCCCTGGGCTTTCATTATGACATATATAAACCAGACTGGGTATTAGAGAAATTGGAAACATGGGAGAAAAAAAAAAACCACAAAAGCACAGACAAAACAAACTCCATCCTGTCACTTGAGTCACATGAGGAGCCTGAACCCTAGCCTCACCCAGCAGAAACAAGGCATCACCTTCTTCCCAGCTGGTGTGAAATCAAGGAGGCTGAGTGAACATCTGAGACTTTCCCCACCTTCAGCAGTAATGATCTCAACTCACACAGCATCAGTGGAGGCAATATCAGGAACAATGACAAAGGACATCTCCCCTTCATAGCCAAGGTGGTCTCCAGAGAGGGGCGGGGAGGGTGGCTGAACAATTCCTCCTACCCAGTAATGATGACCCTTCTGAACCCCATCCCAGAATATCAATGGAGGCTGAGTGGGAAACCTAAACTTCCATTCACACCTAAAACTAGTAGACAGTTTTATCCTTCTTGGAACAAGTTTTTTTTTAATTAGAATATCTCATAAAAGGAGTAGAAAGCCTCAGTAAAGAAATAGGAGATATAAAGAAGAACCAAATGGAAATTTAAGAACAGAAGAATGAATGGAACAGAGGAAAGAATCTTTGAACCAGAAGAAAGAACAATATAAATGACCCAATCTGAACAACAGAGAGAAAATACCCTGGGAAAAAAAAAAAAAAAAAAAAAAACAGAACCTGAGGGACCTGAGGAGCTATAACAAAAGATTTAAAATCCCAGGAGACCTGAAAGAAAATGAGCTCAAAAAGCAGTTCAATAAAATAAGGGCTGAAAACTTCTTAAATGTGGCAAAGGACGTAATCTACATATTTCAGAAGCAGAGCAAACTCCAAAAAAAGGTACCCATGTCAAGACAAATCATAATTAAACTTCTGAAAATTAAAGATAAAAAACAAAACTTGAAAGCAGACAGAGGTTAAACAACATGTTACCTAGAGAGGGGAAAATCGATTCTAATGACAATAAGTCTCTTATTAGAAGAAAAAACAGTAGGACAAAACAAAAGAGGAACATAATTTTTAAATTATGAAAAAAAAAGCTATCAACTCAGAATCCTATATTCAGTGAAAATATCTTTGAGTAATGAAGGGGAAATCAATGTATTATCACATGAGGGAAAACGAGAAGAATGTGTCACTTAATAAATTAATATATACTTTGAGTGACTAAAGAAAAGTTCTCTAAACAAAAAGGAAGTGATAAATAAAAGGGAACTTGTAACATCAAAAAGGAAGAAAAAGATTAAAAAACAGGTAAATAAACATATGGACAAATGCTATAGACTTTCTACCTCTTATCGATATTTCTAAATTATTTTTATATATAAAAATGGAAAGAGAGGAACCAAGATGGTGGAGTAGAAGGACATGCTCTCACTCCCTCTTGCTAGAATATCAGAATCACAACTAGCTGCTGGACAATCATCAACAGGAAGACACTGGAACTCACCAAAAAAGATAACCCACATCCAAAGACAAAGGAGAAGCCACAATGCGAAGGTAGGAGGGGCGCAATCACAGTAAAATCAAATCCCATAACTGCTGGGTGGGTGACTCACAGACTGGAGAACACTTATACCATAGAAGTCCACCCACTGGAGTGAAGGTACTGAGCCCCACATCAGGTTCCAAACCTGGGGGTCCGGCAATGGGAGGAGGAATTCCTAGAGAATCAGACTTTGAAGGCTAGCGGGATTTGAGTGCAGGACTTCGACAGGACTGGGGGAAACAGAGACTCCACTCTTGGAGGGTACACACAAAGTGATGTGCGCTCTGGGACCCAGGGGAAGGAGCAGTGACCCGAGGGGAGACTGAACCTACCTGTTAGTGTTGGAGGGTCTCCTGCAGAGGCAGGAGGTGGCTGTGGCTCACCATTGGCACAAGGACACTGGCAGCAGAAGTTCTGGGAAGTACTCCTTGGCGTGAGCCCTGCCAGAGTACACCATTAGCCCCACCAAAGAGCCCAGGTAGGCTCCAGTGTTGGGTCGCCTCAGGCCAAATGACCAACAGGGAGAGAACCCAGCCCCACCCATCAGCAATCAAGCAAATTAAAGGTTTACTGAGCTCTGCCTACCAGAGCAACAGTCAGCTCTACCCACAACCAGTCCCTACCATCAGGGAACTTGCACAAGCCTCTTAGATAGACTCATCCACCACAGGGCAGACAGCAGAAGCAAGAACTACAATCCTGCAGCCTGTGGAACCAAAACCACATTCACAGAAAGATAGACAAGATGAAAAGGCAGAGGCCTATGTACCAGATGAAGGAACAAGATAAAACTCCAGAAAAACAACGAAATGAAGTGGAGATAGGCAATCTTCCAGAAAAAGAATTCAGAATAATGATACTGAAGATGATCCAGGACCTCAGAAAAAGAATGGAGGCAAAGATTGAGAAGTTGCAAGAAATGTTTAACAAAGAGCTCGAAGAATTAAAGAACAAACAAACAGAGATAAATAATACAATAACTGAAATGAAAAATAAACTAGAAGGAATCAATAGCAGAATAACTGAGGCAGAAGAACAGATAAGTTACGGGGAAGAAGAATGGTGGCATTCACTGCCGTGGAACGGAATAAAGAAAAAAAGTATGAAAAGAAATGAAGGTAGCCTAAGAGACTTCTGGGCCAACATTAAACACAACAACATTCGTATTATAGGGGTCCCAAAAGGAGAGGAGAGAGAGAAAGGACAGAGAAAATATTTGAAGAGATTATAATCGAAAACTTCCCTAACATGGGAAAGGAAATAGCCACCCAAGTCCAGGAAGTGCAGAGAGTCCCAAGTAGGATAAACCCAAGGAGAAACACGCTGAGACACGTAGTAATCAAACTAGCAAAAACTGAAGACAAGAAAACTTATTGAAAGCAGCAAGGGAAAAACGACAAATAACATACAAGGGAACTCCCATAAGGTTAACAGCTGACTTCTCAGCAGAAACACTAAAAGACAGAAGGGAGAGGCATGATATACTTAAAGTGATGAAAGGGAAGAACCAACAACCAAGATTGCTCTACCCGGCAAGGATCTCATTCAGATTTGATGGAGAAATCAAAAGCTTTACAGACAAGCAAAAGCTAAGAGAATTCAGCACCACCAAACCAGCTCTACAACAAATGCTAAAGGAACTTCTCTAAGTGGGAAACACAAGAGAAGAAAAAGACCTACAAAAACAAACCCAAAACAATTAAGAAAATGGTCATAGGAACATACATATCGATAATTACTTTAAACATGAATGGATTAAATGCTCCAACCACAAGATACAGGCTTGCTGAATGGATACAAAAACAAGACCCATCTATATGCTGTCTACAGGAGACCCCTTCAGACCTAGGGACACATACAGGCTGAAAGTGAGGGGATGGAAAAAGATATTCCATGCAAATGGAAATCAAAAGAAAGCTGGAGTAGCAATACTCATATCAGATAAAAAAGACTTTAAAGAATGTTCCAAGAGACAAGGAAGGACACTACGTAATGATCAAGGGATCAACCCAAGAAGAAGGTATAACAATTATAAATATATATACACCCAACATAGGAGCACCTCAATACATAAGGCAACTGCTAACATCTATAAAAGAGGAAATCGACAGTAACACAATAACACTGGGGGACTTTAACACCTCACTTACACCAATGGACAGATCATCCATAATGAAAATAAATAAGGAAACAGAAGCTTTAAATGACACCATAGACCAGATAGATTTAGATTTAATTAATATTTATAGGACATTCCATCCAGAAAATGCAGATTACACTTTCTTCTCAAGTACACATGGAACATTCTCCAGGGTAGATCACATCTTAGGTCACCAATCAAGCCACAGTAAATTTAAGAATATTGAAAGCGTATCAAGCATCTTTTCCGACCACAACACTAAGAGATTAGAAATCAATTACAGGGGGCTTCCCTGGTGGCGCAGTGGTTGAGAGTCCACCTGCCGATGCAGGGGACACGGGTTCGTGCCCCAGTCTGGGAAGATCCCACATGCTGTGGAGCGGCTGGGCCCGTGAGCCATGGCCGCCAAGCCTGCGTGTCCAGAGCCTGTGCTCTGTAACGGGAGAGGCCACAACAGTGAGAGGCCCGCGTACTGCAAAAAAAAAAAAAAAAAAAAAAAAAATTGATGACTAATAAGGACTTGCTGTATAAAAAAATATAATAAAATTCAAAAATTAAAAAAATGGAAAAATAGGTATAACTGTATATTTAAAATATGTATGTGTAATACCTAGACCAACTGCCAAAAAAGCTATACCAAGAAATACACTCAAAAACAGCATTGATAAGTAAAAATATAATTCTAAATTTGTTCAAGGAACCCACAGGAAGGTAGGAATTAGAAAACAGAGAAAGAAAAAACAGAGAGAAGAAACAAAACAGAAAATAAAATAGTAGACCACTCCTAAAATTATCAGCAATTACATTAAATGTAGATGGTCTAAATACACAGGCTGAAAGAGAGAATGCAGAGTGGTTAATAACATGACCCAACTAAATGTTGTCTATATCACACACTCACTTCAAATACAATTATACAGGAGATTGCATGTAAAAAATATGGGAAAAGATAGATCACGAAAATATTAACAAAAGGAAGGAGGGATGGCTCTATTATTATCACATTAAGTACACTACAGAGCAAAGAAAATTTCTAGAGACAGAGAGGGACATTACATAATGAAAAAATAATCAATTCACCAAGAAGATATAGCAACCCTAAACATGTATGCATCAAACAAAGGTGTTGCAAAATATGTGACACATTAGCTGATAAACAGAAATGAGAAATAGAAAATCTACAATTATAGCTGGAGATTTCAACACTCATCTCACAAGAACTGTTAGAAGAATCAGTAAGGATATGGAAGAACTCAACAATATCATCAACCAACAGGATATAATGAACATTATAGAAAACTCCACCCAACGACATCAGAATGTACATTATTTACTAGTTTCTGTGCAACAAATACCAAAATATATCATATCCTGGATCATAAACAAATCTTAATATATCCAAAATAATTAAATAATTCAGAGTATGTTTAATTACAACAAAATCAGACTAGAAATCAATAAAAGAAATGTAACAGGAAAACCCTCAAACACTTGGAAATTAACACACTTCTAAATAACTCATTGGACAAAGAGGAAATCTCCAAGGAAGCTTTTTAAATGTGTTCAACTGAGTGAAATTGAAAATACAACTATCAAAATATGCAGAACACAAGAAAAACAGTACTTCAATGGAAACATAGCACCAAATGTAAACTGTTCTTGTTATAAAAAAAAGAAGTCTCTAATTTATAATCTGAACTTTTGTCTAAAAAACCAAATAAAAGAAGAGCAGCATAAACCTCAAACAATAGGAAGGGAATAATAATGATAAAAGCCTAAATCAATGAAATTGAAAACCAAAAAGTAATAAAATCAATGAAAAAAAGAGTTTGTTCTTTGTAAAGATCAATAAAATATACCTCTAGCAAGACTGACAAATTAAAAAAGAAGATAGAAATGAACAATACCAAGAATGAAATAGCAGATATCACTACACAACTTGCATATATCAGAAACATAATACAGAATTAATACAAAAAACCCTACACACATAAATTTGACAAATTAGATGAAATTAACTCCTAAAAAATAAAACTGTATCAAGTAATCCAATATGAAATAGATATTTTGAACTACTGCACAACTATTAAAGAAATTGAATTAATAATTTTAAAATTTCTGAAAAGTGAACTTCCAGGCCCAGGTAGTTTCCCTAGAGAATTCTATCAATATATTTAAACAAGAATTAATACTTCTATACAATTTTTTCCAAATAGTAAAATGGAGAACACTTCCCAACTCATTTATGAAAGAAAACTACCGACCACTATTCCTCTTCAATATAGATGCAAAAGTCTTCAACAAAATATTATCAAATAGATTTCAGCAATCGATAAAAATAATTATATACAATATCAAGTGAGGCTTATTCTAGGGATCCAGAGATGCAAGGATAATTCAATATTTGGAAAATAATTATTGTAATACACTGTATTATCAGTGTAAAGAGGAAAAGATCATGTTAATTGATGCAGATAAAGTATTTGACAATATTCAATATCTATTCATAAATTTTTTAAAACTTAGAAAATGAGAATAGGAGGAATTTCTTCAACTTGATTAAAAAGATCTACAATAAACCTACAGTTAACAGCATACTTAATGGAAAGAATAAGTGCCAGTGATATAAGAAAAAAAAAAGGAAATAAAAGGCAAAGAGATCAGAAAGGAAGAAATAAGACTACACCTACTTGCAGATAACTATACCTACTTCTAGAAAATTCCAAGAAATCTACAAGAAAGCCTTCTGAAATTATAAATGCATTAAGCGAGTTTACAAGATACAAATCGATATGCAAAAATCAATTTTATTTATATATAATAGCAAATACCACTTACAATCATCCAAAGATGAAATACTTAGATGCAATCTAAAAAAAATTTTACATGACTTTTATACTGAAAACTAGAGAATGTTCAGGAAAGAATTCAAAGAAGACCTAAGTACTGGAGACATATGGCACTCATAGATTTGAAACTCAGGGCAGTAAAGATATTAATTTTCTCCAAATTCATATACAGGTACAAAGCAATTCCTACAAAAAATATTACGGGGAATTTGGTAAGTATAGCCAAAATTAGTCTAAAATTTATATGGAAATGCAAAGGAATTAGAATGGCTAAAACAATTTTAAAGCAGAATAAAACAGGAAGAATCAGTCTACCTGATTCCATAACTTATGTATTACATAACTACAGTAGTCAAGACTATTTGGTTATCCTGGAGGGATAGACACATAGATCAAAGTAACAGATTAGAGACCCCAGAAACAGGTTCACATAAGTATAGACAACTGATATTTGACAAAGGTTCAAAAGCAAATCAAAATGAGAAACAACACTTCTTTCACCAAATAATTCTGAATATCCTTAGGCCAAAAAACCCACAATTTTTCTTAAACCTCATACAATAACTCAAAATGGATCATAAATTTCATATAAAACTTTTAGAACAAAATATAGAACTCTGAATTGATATTTTAGTGTTATTTCATATGAGAATATTTTAAGTTTGCTATATCAGTATTTAGACACATTTAAACCACCCAAAAGAAAATTCCTGGTAAAAATAGTTGCTGTAAACGAACGGTAAAATACCTGTAAGAGTCTTCACTTGCAAACTGAGCCCTAAAGCAATTTACTCTTGCAGCTGAGGACTAAGAAGGTTTTTCCTAACATGAACTTGCTTTGATGAAGAATTTTTTAGTGTGTAAATGAAAAGACTGAAATACAGCTGACCCTTCAACAACAAAGGGGTTGGGGGAGCCAACTCTCCATGCAGTGGAAAATCCACGTATAATTTATAGTCAGTATCCGCAGTTCTTCCACTTTCATGATTATATATCCCTGTGTTGTACTATACCATTTACTATTGAAAAACTCCAAGTAGAGGTGGACCTGGGTCAAGGGGCAACATAACCCATCTTCAGAATCACATCAGGTTAATTCCACCACATGTGAGATTGTTAAAACTACACTTACACCAACATTCCAGTGGCAGTATCAGTTTAATCAATTCAATTCCCCTATCCCCTCTTACTAATTTCAAACAGACTTTTACTTCATTCATCTGTGTAAGTCACATTTGCCTCTCCACTGTTTTCATCATGAACAAATCCAATCTTTTCCATATCAGCTCAAAACTTCAAAGTCTAAACTTCATCCTTGCCCATTGTGAATTTTTCTATTTTTACTTCATATATGCCTCTGTTTATCTGAAATAGTCTCTAGATATATTCACTTAAGACACACAAATTGAAAGTCTTTTCCCAAAATCTAAATCTATTAGGCAGGCCATAATTGAAAGTCTTTTCCCAAAAACCTATTTAATCTATTAGGCAGGCCATACTCTTGAAACCAGCGAGAGCAAGCACTTTACACAAAGCTGCCCAAGGCTGAAACTCAGTATTGAAGATTCTTCTAGGCCTTTCTTCCTTACTTCTGCTCTGTTCACCTTCCTGTGCTTTGGCAGCTCAAAGTTCTAGACTGAATGCCTTTATATCTCTTCCTGTTTATCTCAACTTGACTCAGTTTATGCTTGGTAAACTGACCCTAAATTGTTACTCTCTGTATGGTGGAACTTCCAGAGTATGGTTCTATGCACTGCTTGGGAGACTAATCAAAAAACTTGTGGACCTTTTACAATGTATATTTCCAAGAAACCAATTCTGAATGTTGAAAATTAGAAATTCTGGTGTCTATAACTAAATAAATCCTGGATAATTTTCAGAATCAGTTACATAGGGTGCCCAGAATTGCTCCAGTCTCCATGCCTTGCCTCCATGACCATACTAACTCTTATGTGCTTTTTCTTATTCCTCTCCCTTTTCCAGCCAATATTATATTTATATTTCAAGTAGCATCTCAAATGTAAAACCTGTGGGATTTTTCTTAAACCTTACTGGACAAACATATGTCCTGTTGCTATGTGCTGGAAGAATCCCTATACTTACTCAAGGATAGCATCTGTCACATTCTTATTTATGTACTTACTTAGTTTGGAATTTGCTTATTTATATCTGGTTTTTAGTATAGTTAACAATTTTATGCCTCTAAGTAACACATCACTTATGTTAAATAAATGAACTAATCAATAAAATAATCAGAGAATATCCTCACTTCCAGTGAAATTAGAATTTCCTTACCTACCTTCTTTGCTCCCAATTTAACCTTTATAATCTCCTAGTTTTCCCTGTACTCTCAGTATTTAACTACGTTCTAGCATCAGTTTTTACCCTGCCCAGTCTGGTTCTATTTTAATGAGATTTTTATTATTTCCTCAAATTTCTCTGTTGGGAAAAGCCAAGGGGAAACATCTAAAACTTCATCCCCAACCCCCATCTCCCATCCCTAAGACACATGTTGAAAATTATTTTTATATGTAAAGACTACTGATTTTTTGAAACAACAAAAGGATAAAGAAAAGATGGAATAGGAAAACAATTAAAAACAGGAATTAAAAACCATAGTATCATGATAATAGATTTTAAAAACAGGATTTAAAAATAGTTCATCCATTCTTGTTAAATAATTTCTGGAAATTAGAAATAGAAGGAAAATTCCTATTCTTATAAGAGGTTTACAAGAAACACCTCAGCAATAAATTACGCAGAAAATATGGAAAATATTCAATATAATTCCTGATAAACAACTCTCAGCCAATTAGAAATAGAAGGAAAGTCCTTTCATCTTAAAAATACTATCCATAGGGCCTCCCTGGTGGCGCAGTGGTTGAGAGTCCGCCTGCCGATGCAGGGGACACGGGTTCGTGCCCCGGTCCGGGAAGATCCCACATGCCGTGGAGCGGCTGGGCCCGTGAGCCATGGCCGCTGAGCCTGCGCGACTGGAGCCTGTGCTCCACAACGGGAGAGGCCACAACAGTGAGAGGCCCGCGTACCGCAAAAAAAAAAAGAAAAAAAAGAAAATACTATCCATAGAACTGAATATATAAAACACTATAATTAATGATGAAATATTAAAATCTTTGTCCTTGGTGACTAAAAATGACACAAAGATTCTCACCACCATTTCTGTTCAGCATTGAACTGGACATCTTAGAAAGTACCATAATTGAAGGAAAACCAAAAATATTGGAAAGAAATAAAAGCATTCTTATTTCCAAATAAAAATATAATGTACATAGACAAAACAAAGACTCTACAAACTATTACAATTAATAAGAAAATTTATCAAGGCCACTGGATACAAATCATCATACACATAACACACAAAATTAGACTCTATGCCAGCAACAAACAGTAAATTTAAATGTTAAAAACAGATTCCAAGTAGCTTTAAAAGCATGAAATATATTTTTTAAAAAAGAAAGATGTGTCCAATCTACAGAAAAAATTTAGAAGGAAAAATTAAATAAACCCCAAATACATTGAGAGATATAAAATCTTCATAGATTGAAAGGCTCAGTGTTGTGTTAGTTCTTCCCCAATTGATCTATAGATGTAAAGAAATTCCCCCCCCAAAATCTAGTAAATACTTTATCTAAAATGCAAACCTAATTTTAAAGGTTTTTATGGAAATGTAAAATATGAAAAATAACCAAGACAAACCTAAATAGAAAAATAAAGCTGGTGGATTTATTCTACCATAAATCATGATTTATTATTTACCTATAGAAACTCAAGTGGTGTGGTATTGATGCAGGGACAAACAAATCTACCAGGGAATTGAAGAGAATCTAGAAATGGATTTATAAATATATGGCCACCTGATTTATGACAAGATGATACTGTAGTACAGGGGATAAAATATGGATTATTAATAAATAATCCAGATCATTTGGCTAGCCATGAGGAATAAAAAAAATAATAATTGACCCTGTATCAGTTTCCTATGACTCCTGTAATGAATTCCTAGGTACTCGGTAGGTACAGACAATGCAAATTTATTCTCTTACAATTCTGGAGGCCAGAAGTCTAAAATTAGTTTAACTAAGCTGAAGTCAAAGTGTTGACAGAGCTACTTCCTTCTGGAGATTCTAGGGGACACTCTGTTTACTTGCCTTTTTTTTAACTCCTGGAGGCCACCTGAATTCCTTGGTTCATGACCCTTTCCCCACATTACACCAACTGTCTGTGTCTGTGGTCACATCTACTTTCATCAAATCTACCTCTGCCTAACTCTTACAAGGACACTTGTGATTACATTTAGGGCCCAGTCTAATCTCCCTGTGTCAAGATACTTATTCATATCAGCAATGAACATTACTGAACAAGTATTTGTTTGAATACATGTTATCAGTTCTTTGGGGTTTATACCCAGAAGTGGATTTGCTGGGTCATATGGCAATTCTCTGTTTAAGTTTTTGAAGAACCACCAAAATGTTTTCCATGTTTGTGGTTCTCACAAACAACGTATGAGGGTTTGAATTCCCCTGCCTCCTCACCAACACTTGTTATTTTCCATATTTTTTATTATAACCATCCTAGTGGGTTTTTATAACCATCCTTGTGGTTTTGATTTCCATTTCCCTAATGACTAATATGACCTAATATTCTTGTTTGTCCTTTGTATATCTTCTTTGGAGAAATGTCTGTTCAAGTTTTTGGCTATTTCTAATTGAGTTTTTCCTGTTGAGTTGTAAGATACACACATATACATACAATGGAATATTATTTAGCTGTAAAAAGGAACGAAGTACTGACACATACTGCAACATGGTTGGACCTCAAAAACTTCATGCTAAGTGAGAGAAGACATACACGAAAGTCCATGTATTGTATAATTACATTTATATGAAACATCCAGAGGACGTAAATCCATAGGGACAGAAAGGCGTTTGGTGGTTGCCAGGAGCTCAAGGGGAGGGAGAATGAGAAACGATTACTTAATGTGTATGGGATTTCCCATACACATTATCATCGGGGAGATGATAATGTCTTGGCATTTGAGAAAAGTGATGGTTGCACAATATTGTGAATGTACTAGTTGCCACTGAATGATATATTTTGCAATGGTTAATTTTATGTAATACAAATTTCACCTCAATTTTTTAAAGTGGAAAAAATTAATAGTAGCTAAACTTGGGAGGCAGTAGAGACTGGAGGGGAGCATAAGAAGAGATTCTCAGGTGTGAATCCTGTTTCTTGAATTGGGTACGGGTTTTAAGAGTCCATTTGTGAAATGCTTCCAGCTGTATACTAATGATGGTCTACTTTTGCATAAATGTTATACTTTAATTAGAAGTCCTTAAAAAGAAAACATTCCAAAGTAGGTATGACTATTTCCATTTTTTAAAATATTGAAATAGCATTGTACAGCATCGCATGACCAGTAAATGTAGCACAGGTATCTTTGAGCTCTGAAATTCCTAAACTCTTTCCATTTCATCATGCTCAAGAGCTCAAAACACATTCCTGTGGCTTTGTTATCATCTAGAAATTTTATACTGACCATTCTTCTCAGGCTGGCATTCAAAACCTAAACCAGTTTGCAGTTTTCAAATTACTAACAAGGTTTTCTCATGAAAAATATTGAATTAATTAGACACATCTAAATATAGGTGGACTCCGAATACTATGTATGTTAAAAAGAAGCAGCAGAATATCAATTGATCCTAAGACAATGTAAAATAAACTAGAATATTGACTGGTATATTTCATTGCTAGTTGATCTTTTATCAACTTTTTCAACAGAGCTAGAGAACGTTAAGTTTCTTTCCATAATGGATTATCATCTGGCCTCAAATTCCTTAAACACTTCTTTTTGATAGTTCAATTAGTCTATTATTTTTGTTTTATTTTTAGGGAATGGAACTGAACACTTTAGCTACTTAAAAATCTAAATGCAAAAATTATCTCCCAAAAAATGCACTGCCACGCTATTAACTGAGCACTCTATTTTCTTGCTAATGCAGTTGTTTAGATGAGAGTGATATTGTAGTAGCAGGATCCTCTCTGTTTCCTTCGTGTTGATTGCCAACCCTATCTTAATTGGTAATGTCTCCTTTTCCCCCCGAGGCAGCTCAGCAAAAAGTAAAAAAAGCTGACAACCTTCTTGAAGTATTTATATTGAATCCATTTTTTTTCATTGCATCTGTCATATATCTGCCCTGAAGGAATGGAATTACAGCTCTCTTGAAATGCTCTGCTTTAGGCCAGCATTCTTGTGTGGAGATGGGTGGTCCCCAAAAACAGTGATAGTTACTTACTCTCTAATTTCTGCACCTATACAATCCGCTTGTGGGACACATACAGCACATACACACACAGGTGTACATACGCACTTGTGTCTATGTGTCTGTGACTATGGAATCTATTATATGTTTCCTTGAACATCTTGGGATTTTTATATGGTGTAGATGCTCTTATGGAATGCTACAGTATTCTTGACTATGTACAAAAGTTCTTACCTGTGTTACCCACAAATACTAGGCATGAGGTAAAGACAGCAATTATTAGCAGGTGGATTTTAAACTATTAAACATGTCTACATGATGGTAAATAATTCACACATAAGACTGACAAGGTTTTAGCAGTCTAACAAGTTTGCTCAGACAGGTAAATTTCACCTGGAATTATAACATAAAAACTGCTCATCATATATGCAAGAGTCTGAAACAATTTAGATTCTCAAGAACTCAGCAATTGAAGTCCTTGGAAACAGAGATTTACTTTCTTCTTTACCTCCTTATTCCAAGAGTTTGGAACAATAACTGAAATATATTAAGAATTTAATATTTGTTTAATGAATATATGAATATACACAGAGTAAAAGCATGTATGGAATGAAAATTGTTTTTTTATTAAGTTATATCTGTATTATACATCTCCTACACACAAATAAAATATACAAAACATAATGTTGAAGAGAATGCTAAACAACACTGACTCTTAATTATATATAAGTATGTATATAATTATATATTTTTCATTTGAATCATATATTATAAATATATCATTGAGTGACTTTGGAAAAGTACCTCTAGTCTTAAATTCCCCTGTGTCTATTAACTCTTGAAACAATCTCAAAAGTTTTTAAGAGGGGCCTCCCTGGTGGCGCAGTGGTTGGGAGTCCGCCTACCGATGCAGGGCACACGGGTTCGTGCCCCGGTCCGGGAAGATCCCACATGCCGCGGAGCGGCTGGGCCCGTGAGCCATGGCCGCTGAGCCTGCGCGTCCGGAGCCTGTGCTCCGCAATGGGAGAGGCCACATCAGGGAGAGGCCCGTGTACCGCAAAAAAAAAAAAAAAAAAAGTTTTTAAGACCCATTAAGTAGCTTCTGCAAAGGTAGGATGCAACCATACAAATTAGGCCCATCTTTATTTCACTTAAGGCCACACAAATAAGCCTTGCTTCTTCAGTCTGACAGAAAAGAAGCCAAGGTGGCAGTGCGGGACATTCTGTTTATATCACCAGTGGAATTTAGAGAGGTGAAGGAAGAGAGACCAAGGACAAAGAAGCGAATCATATCTGAGTTGAAGAAAACTACACATTGTAATATTTTCTCACATGTGGCTACAACTAAATCCCATACTGTAAGAGAAAATACTAGAAGAGAAAATAAATATATTTTCCTTCATTATTTAGTCTTCAGATCCCTCAACCAGTGATTCTCATAGATACTGAATTTTATTCGTGGAAAACGTGTACCTCTGAAATTCACTATCCATGAACGGGTCACTCCATTCATTGAGCCACATTAACTGAAGATAACACTAAGCACAGTATTATCCACAGGAGACTTACTGTCAGTTCCATCAATAAAAGATTTATTAAACTTTAACTATTCTCATGGATGTTTAAATAGATGACATGGTTCATCCCTAATAGAAGTTGGAATACTGTGGGGAAAAAATGGATACCAAACAAATACTTGACACAGTTCATCCCTGAAAGCGATAGTATGTGGGGGAAAAGTGACATATTAGGTACTTTCAAAAGTAGGGGATAATCTAAGAATATAGAAATACAAGAAAGTTGCTAAGTTGAATATAATCAAATGCTAAAATAAGTCATATAAATAATAACGCCTAAGAATAGCTAGGAGACAGGTAGATAAATGCTAAGTGTCCTAGGAGGAAGCCTCTTGAAACAGGAAACTACGGTTATCATTAAAGAACTTAAAAACTTGAGACAGAGTTGTAAATCTTACATGCCAAGAGAAGAGAAGATAAATATGGCTAGCTGTGAGAAGAAACAATCTCTCCAACAGCCCAAACTTTTTGAAACCTTATTTAAAGCATCAAGTTTCTATCCCTTCCTGGTATGACTCCTCTGTACTGATATTATGGAATTGAGAATACAGGAAAGTAGAACAGTGGTAGTGTTTGTAGGGCATAACCCCAGCATCTAAACAGGGACTCTCTTCAACTCCCTCAAAACAAAAGAAAGGAAGAGCTTTATGTTAGCAATGTTTTGATAAGGATATATGTGCATCTCAAATATTATTACATGTATTTGAACATCTCTGAAAATGCTATATCTAAAGGCCAAATTCTGGTCCATATTAAACAGGGCAATCCACAATTACATTAACTAACATCATGTATATAGTTCAATTATAATACTGTAGAGGTAGGTATCAATTTAACTTCTGAATTTGGTCTCTTTTGACTAAATAAAGATCATTAAATTCAAATATGCTTGTGTAGTTAAAATGTAGTTCCAAAGTAATAGTTGTTACTGAGCAAAAGTAGAGCAAAACTATAAGCAAAAATTTTTTAGGTTTTTTTTTTTTAATTTTAAAAATCAGAGTATTTGACAAGTATTCTTCCCTGCTAATAATAGTCATCATTCCTGAAACATACTAACGAACTTGTCTACTTTTCCACTGATATTAAGATATCAACTTACTTTTCTCCAAAAGAGCATTTACTTAGGGGGAAAAAAAAAGCAATTAACAACATGAAAGTAATTTTTAACAATGGTCTCACCATCGTAGCAGTCATTATTTGATACCAAATTGTTCAGTCAGCATGTACATGTTTTTACTCTGAAGAATTTTCTTCTCTTTTCTACTACTCTTACAGAAAGCATTTCAAAGATGCTTAAAGTAATCCATAATAAATCGCTGTAACTATGAAGTTTTAAGCCAATTTACTTTAGTAGATAAAAAGTCCGGCACTATTTGGTTTAACTTTATGTCTCTGCTTTGTCTCTGTCTCCTTTTGTCTCTGATTTCTAACAAGACTCTATATTATATTTAAAAACTTCCCTGGCATAAGTCCAGTTCTCTGGGAAGTAGATGCCGAGATGGAGATAGGTGTGGAAAAGGTTTATCAGGGAGGAACACTTGTGAACCATCACGGGGAGAAGCAGGATTGGGCAGGGGACGGATCAGACCATGATGAAGACCTGTCATTAGAGTCTCTCTCAAACCAAAGGTGAGCTTCAGAGTAAATCCTACCCAATAAGGGAGTCCCACAGGGGGTGCAAATGTCTAGGACCTTTCACAATGGCTTTGCTCAGACAGTGGCCACCATCCACCCTGAAAAGCACATCCTCAACGACCCCTGCCTTGCTTAGGTACTGGGAGTGTCCTAAGCAAAACGAGATCTCTGTTTGTACAGCTGAGGCAAAACCTAAGTTAACAGCTGGAGGATGTCACCTACCCTCTCCCTTCTCACAGCTGTCTTAATATAAATATAAAATATTTCCATAAATTTTCATCTTTTATTTGTAAACAAAGACTCTATTAAGTACATTTTTCAATAACATTCATAAAATTTTCTCTTTTATGAAGCAATTCAGAATAGCTCATCCTTCCTTTAGATGTCTATAGTCTCCTCTACTCATCCTTTGAAAGATAAATTTTCTATTTTTTTTTTCAAAATGCAACTATTTTAAATTAATATCAACAAGGAAGAGGTGAAAGACTGAGGAAAAAATAGCTAATCATTTGTACTGTACTGATCGTTTGAGCAGTACCTTGCCTTTAATTGCAGGGGAAAAAAATGTGAAACTATTTTTAAGAGTAATTACCTGAATCAGCAGGGAAGAAAGCGAGCTCAAACCTGACATGTATGTTAGTGATGGTTGTAATAGAGTTTTCAATTTTTCCTATTGGGAATGCCACCCCAAACCGGCATGATCTTTTCAAGGAAGCTCAAAAGCAGAACAGTATCTTCAAAGGTAAGCATGTCGTTATCACTAGCTCTTGCTGTTTTCTATGAATGGGCAATAATATTCTCTATAAAACTAGCCCTTGGAAATTAAATGTTCTTCATTGAAAACACACAAGTCTGTCACAACACTATGTTTTTCATTGGGAACAATGCTGATCAGATGAAACGGCCTTCCCCTCCCACCCAACCACCACAATTAAGTCTCTAAATTTAAAGAGAGATGCTAAATTTAATCTCTGATAAAGTATCACAGTAACTTCTAAAAAGGAATTAATTTACTCCAGGAGAGTAGAGGAAATGTAATGTAATTTGGAAATGGACATGCTAAATACTATCTAGAAATAATTTAAGAAATAAAACATATGAAAATTTCTGTGGAAATAAACATTATACCGTAGACTTCAAAGGGAAATCCCTTGCTGCGTGCCAGAGATATATGCAAAGAAGTATTCAAAACTTTCCTCATGAATCCTATTTCGGCAAAATTAAAGAGGAAGTAATATAAGATGTCAATACAGTATAGGATTTGGAAGAAACCTGGAGAGCAAATATTTTGATATAAATAGAGGCCAAAGACTTGCAAATCAATCATCGCTAGGCACCACACACACAACTCTGAGGAAAAGAGTGCTGGTTCTGTTACTAAACTGTTGTTTTTCATTGCTTTATATATATAAATACAAATATATGTATACTTGTGCCATATTCACACTATAAATTAATGATGCTTTAGAGCAGTTCTTGATATCTGGTAGAGTAAATCTTCAAGCTTGTCATGTTTCCGTATGAATTTTGCAATCAGTTTTTCCAATTTCCAATCAGACTAGCTTAGATTTTGATTGAGGATTTTTTGATTTTATAGATAGGACTGGTAGAATCCTTACCTCTACATTTTATAGGTTTACTCTCCATAAACATAGCACATCTTGTGTAGATCATATTATTTCTTCAACTTACAGTTTTACAGTGGTGTCTTGTAAATTTACTTTAAGATTTATTCTTTAGCATTTACATGTTCTTATTATTCTAAACGGTATCTCCATAGACTGAAAAAAAGTATTTGCAATACATGCAACTAATAAAGTTATGTTTTATGGAATATATCAAGAACTCCTATAAATCAATAAGTAAAAAGTAGCTGAGCCAATGGAAAAAATGGGCAAGATATCCCAACAGGAAATGGTTAAAAGGATATTCACATGGACAGTAAGCATATGAAAATGTACTCAACCTCATTAATCTTAAAAAATAATTAAAACCATAAATGGATAGCACTACACAGTTGCCAATATGGCTAAAGCCAAGAAGATACACATGGCAAGTATTCTCAGGGATATAAAGTAACGGGAGCTCAAATACACTGTTGGTCAAAGTGTAAATGTGTACAGCCGTTTTGGAGAATTACCTGGCCTAACATACTTAGTCAGATGCATTCATATGGTTTATTAGCATCTCACTTCCCATTGGCAAGGAACCCAGCACTATGCTAGGACCACAAACATGATTAAACTAATTCCACAATACCATCTTTTAGGATTTACCTCCTAGGACCTTTCACATACCTATCCTGTAACAGTTAGAATTCAGTTAGGACACATAAACCATACGAGTAGTTTGAATACTTAAAAAGTAATATTAAAAACATATTAATAGGGACTTTCCTGGTGGTCCGGTGGTTAAGACTTCGCCTTCCAATGCAGGGGGTGCAGGTTCGATCCCTGGTCGGGGAGCTAAGATCCCACATGTCTTGCGGCCAAAAAACCAAAACATAAAACAGAAGCAATATTGTAACAAATTCAATAAAGACTTTAAAAAAAGTATTAATTACAAACAGGGGAAAACCTACCAAGGGAAAATAAAATCGAATTTTATAGAATAGCCTAGGGCTGAGAGAACTAGGCAAGGAAGAAACCAACTAGAGAAGAGGCTTCCTCCCCAAGGCTGAGATTCAAGCCTTCTTGGAGAGGGTGTGGCCATAACCCACGGATGCTTGACAAAGTTCCTGAGTTGCAAGGACATTAAGTCCCACTGTGGGGACAAGGCTGAGAAGTAAGAAACCAACTAAATGGTGAAGATGGTGCCAACATTGTCCCCTGGTAGAGCCGGCCCACAGCTAGCAGATAAATCCTGATGAGCAGGAAGCTTCCTGCCAGACTGCTGGGAGGCTGAGGCTGGTGGCTAGGACACCATGTGACAGGATGGGCAAGCAAACCTGCTGAAGGGCAAGCACTGTCTTGGTGTGTACAGTGCTGGCAGCCAGAGCCAGAGAGAGAAAATGCACCAGAACCAGGAGGAGAATCCACTTCCTCCCCAGTATCTCTCCAGCATCCTTTACTGACAAACTTAACATCAGTTGACCAAAAAGAAATATTCCTAAGTCATAAAGCAAGATAAATACGGGTAGACTGGGAGTTGAGAGGCCACAAATCAGTACCTGGCATAAGGAAGAATTAGGTGGCTAACCATAAGAACTTCAGGAATAAACTAATACGATTAGAAGAAATTGAGTAAATGTGTAAGGATGTAGATCTTGAGAAGCCCAATCTACAGATCACGTGGGACAGGCTTAGTAACACCTGGCGACTGACAGAGTCATCTCCTTATTAGTAGCAAAATCACACAAAAAGAAAGGGTCAAAGAGAATGGTAAGATTCTAGTAAGATGATGCAACAAGTCAGGGAGCAATAAATTTTTAAATCAAAGGGGCAGTAAAAGTGTCAAAAACTCTAAAGACAACAAGGGGAATTAGGACGAAGGAAATGCTTCTGCTTTTGGACAGAAACGAATCACTGATGTGTCTGAAGAGAATATTTCAGTGTTAGCTGTGAATTCTGGCCAGATTTCAGGGGATTAGATGGTAGTGATTGGAGGTGAGGCACAATGAAAAATGTGAGGTGACATGAAATTAGCGTTTGGTATGCATTTCTTAACTCAGGTGCTATATAGGCACTTTATGTAAAATATATTTTAAAATCTTCTCCATGTCTTATTATAATAGTTATTATTATTCCCATTTCATAGTTGAGAAAAACTGAGACTAAGAGGAATTTTTTTAATTGCTAAAGGTTTTGAAGTTCACTTGGAACAGAACCAGGATTTATACCCAGGTTGATTGAGTACCTGCCAGAGGGGATAAACATATCAGATGAAAGTAAGCCTCATGTGTAACATCGAGCTGACTGTGACAATTTGGATTTGCAAGGGATGGATTTCATGGAAAAGATAATAATGAAGCTTCTAAGAGATTAAATGTATATTCTTATGATAAAATATTAGTCATCTAAATAGTTAAAGATGACTCTAGAGTTTGTGCCAGATGACAACAGAAAAAAAGGAGTTTATGTTCGTTAAAATCAAAACGTTTGGTGTCCACTGAGTGTGTATTGGTCTGTCTCTTACCATCTCTATAATCCTAGGCAATTACTTTACCATCTGCGTCTCAACTTCATCATCTATATAAATAATAACATTATTTAGTTTTATGGCAATTAAACTAATATGCAGAAAGCATTTAGAACAGTAACTGTCACATAGGTAGTGCTATATACATATATATTTGCTATTGTTACAGCATGGAGATACAGCAAGAACATATCATAAAATATTTTAATTTTTTGCAAAGTTAATACAATGAAGCTGCTTCAGGAATATGTTCAAAGAGACAATTTATGATTATTATGGATGTGTAAATTAGTGAATAGAAGAGTTGTGATATCCTCTAGGCTAATATAAAAGAAGAACAGAGAAGCTTAAACTTCTATGTATATCCTAATCCACCTTAGCATTCTTACCAATTAATTAAAACATAGTACAAACCCTACTTTCTTCCTCAATACCTCCTGGGTCTTCATTCAAACCTGGGTTAGCACTTTTCTCCTTTCACTTTTATCAAAACTACCTTATTTTAGCTAGCTATCGCTGCATAACAAATGGCCCTGAAACCTAACAGCAATAAACACACATTTATTATTCGGTGGGTCAGGAATCAGGGAGAAGATTAGATCATTCCTCTGGCTCTGGGTCATTCACAAGTAGGGTTGCTAGTTTTAGCAGATAATATATAGGAAGACCAATTAAATTTTTATTTCAGATAAACAACAATCTTAGCTTCTGTCCAAAATATTGTATACTTACACACACAACAAATTTTACTGTTTATCCGAACTTCAGATTTAACTGAGCATACATTTATGTGGCAACTCTGAGAGATTTCAACCACCTCAAGGTTCAACAGGCAAGGTACTCTTTTCTAAATCACTCACAAGATTGGTGGTAGAATTTAAGGACTTCAGTTCTCGTGAGCTGTTGGTCAGAGGTGTCTTTCAATTCCTTACCATGTAGACCTCTCCCCAGAGCATCTCACAACAAAGCAGCTGGCTTTTTCTCAGAATGAGTAAGGAAGAGAGCAAGAAAGAGTTCCAGGAAGAAAGAGAGTACCAGCAAGATGAAAGTCACTATCTTTTGTAACCTAATCATGGACGTGATACTCTATCACTTTTGCCATATTCTACTGGCTAGAAAAAATTAACTATGTTCATCCCACACTCAAGGGTAGAGGATGACAGAGGTTATGACCACCAGGAGGTGGGGAATCATTGGGCCAGGTTAGAAGCTACCTACCACATCATTTATAATCTCTCAACCTACCCCTTTCTTTCCTCATCTCCTATTCTATCCCCACTGGTACTCTGCGCCAGTCACTGTGGCCCCCCACTAATTCCGTAAACACACCAAGCATGTCCCTATAGGGTTTTTTCTCTGCTCTCCTTCTGTTTGTAATACTTTTCTTCCAAGGCTAACTCCATCACTTGATTCAAATATTTTCTTATCTTTCCTTCTCAATGAGGACTCAGTATAAAACAGCATCCTTCCCCCACCTCTAAAGCCTAAATAACTCCTTTTCATGTTCTTGTGTTATATATAGCAATATCACGTTTTGGCATATCATTTAACTTACTTATTTAATTCCTGTACTGTTTATTGTCTCTCTGATGGCTCCAATACAAGCTTCATGAAGGCAAAAATGTTTTAATTAATATATCCCAAATGCCTAGATGTGTCTGGCACATGGAATTTATTTTGTCAATATTTGTTAAATAAATGATGAAAGAATAAATGAATATTACGTTTATTTTCTACCTTATGAGATTTCGAACACACTAAGGGTAAGCTCTGAAACTTTAATTATTTGTATCCTTCTTAATACTTAGCACCTTGACTTGAAAATGTCTGCATCCAACTACAAAGTCGTCTTTAAGAAGATCTCTATATATTGACCTAAATTTGCAAGCATTGCATTTCTTTTTGCCTGTAATGATCCAAGTGACTTCAACGTTAGTTTATCAAAGTAGTTCTATAATGGGAAAATTTGGGCTATCAAGTGTTTTCGGCGTATCAGCTGGAGAAAGCCAATTTAGAAAGCCATTATAAAATGAATGAGTAAAATCTGAAATTCAAAGACATGGGTTATGAATTCAATTATTTAGGAAAGGAGCTCTTTTGATTTATACTTCATTTCTTTTATATTATCTAATGTCAGTTTTGGGTTTTATCATACCACTTAGTCCAGGCACTGCCTTGATTCAAATATATAATATTTCTCCGTAAGAAAAAGAATAAGCTTTAGCTTGGAAAAGAAAAATCACCCACCAGAAGTAAGCCTAAACGAAATGAATATATGGTATATAGGTTCCCCCACCTCCTTCCCTCTCTCCATCCCTCCTGGAAATCTGTCCATATTGAACTGCCAACATGTTGGGTCCTGCAGGTGCAAATATCTTTGTTTTAGCTCCCTCCCCGCAAAGTTAATTATATCCGAAGAACACCCTGTTTGCTAGCAGGATTGTAGTTCAATACGATTCTTCTTTCTTCCCAATCTTTTTCCCCCATTTACCTCTTCCTCTTGTCATTATATACATTCTAGTGATTTTATCTTTACCTTGTCCTGCAGTCATATAATTTCAATCATTTTTATCTTAAGTCTTTCAAGGCTAACATTGATTGTGCACGTAACTAATTTTTAAATAGCACGAATGTGGGAAGGATAGCAAAAAATAAAAATCCAGTATAGATTGAAAGAAGATGACATTTAATGGGGACATGAATGTAAATGTCAAGGGCAAGATGGTAAAGCCTGACTAACAGCATGACGTATGGGAAACAGAAGGTAGGGAATTTAGTTCTCTGCATATGAAATGAAGAATCAAAATATTAGGGAAATGATAAACATAGAGCTTAGACCACTTTAAAGATTATAATGTACATAAGAAGGGAAATAATAGTCACTCTCCTTTGGACTTGGAATTGTATTTTAGATAGTTCACTTAGGCTTGTAGGCCATACCTGTTAGGAGCTGTTGGCAAATACAAAAGATCTAGAAGAGAATAGGTGAGACTGCTTGAAATGATACAATTAAAAATTAGCTGAAAAAATGGAAAATACTTATCTTGAAAACAGAAGACTTGAAGGAAACAAAAAAGCCCTAAAAATACTTAAATCTTTTTAATATGAGGAAAAGAGCAATGTAGAAAATTGTCTAGGTTGTCCCAGAAGATAAAATTGGATTCCACGAATGCAAGTTATAGGAAAAGAAATATCGCTTAATATAAGAAGGAATTAGGTCCTTAAAATTAGGATTAAATACCTGTGAGATAACCTTTCCTATCAGTTGTTCCCATCCATTGATGTGTTAATAAAAGTTTAGATGGTCATTTGTTTAGAGACAATTTTCTAAAGCATTGTTAAGGGACTAGAAGTTAAGGGCATTTCTACTGGAATATACTCTGATGCCATGGTCTCATACTGAAAACTTAACTTCAGTCAAAATCCCATGCATTTAAAATTTTCTACTTCTCTGAGATGATAACATGATTCCTTCCCATTCATTGTGGCTTCATTTTTCTTGACACCACCTCCAATTTCTTCCTCCATCAGCTTTTTCCAAGATTCACATGCTTCTCTACCCAGCCTGACCTGGATGATGAGAAACATCACCTCTACTCTAACTAGGCCAAAATGTTTTCCTCTTTTAATTGTATTCATTGTATTCTCTTTTATGCTTTCCAATACCAATTATCTATATTCTAACTCCAACAAAGTTGGATAAAAAATTGGGTGTGTGCATAATTAAGATAGAATTTGTGAAAAGAACATTGGGAGATTTTTAAAGACCACATGGTTTCCTTTGACACTACAGAATACAAATCTTGTCTCACACAAAGCTGAGTCAGCAAAAACAAAGATGTCTTTACTCCAAAATAAAAATAACTTTCTAAGCAGCCTTATAACAAGTCCAATCCCTTCCAGCGTAACACATGGGCCTCTGTTATCTGTGGTGGAAGATAAGCAGAAGGAACTTGAGTAGATGAGGCAGATTGATGCTGTCAGCTAAGTCTCCATGCTCCAAAGTGTCTGGTCCACTCTGGTCTATATTCCATTTAGACCACAACTACACTTTTTCTTGAACCATGCTGAATCCTAAAACCCCTAAATATATTTATTGGCCAGGGTAAAAACAATACACAGATAGAATTCTCATTTTCAAAATTGTGTGAAAGTGGTCCAATTATATATGTATTCCTTAGATTCATTGCTTTGGTTGGGCTTTTAATCACCAAGTGTTTTCTATCATTCACATAAAATAATGTCATGTGCAGATGTGTGATAATTTGAAGCTGTCCTGTCATCAAATACTCTCTGGCAGTAAATAAGAGGAAAACGATTTTACAATTTCTGGCCCTACACAGTTTATTACCCAGATCTCTTTGAGGATGGACTTTTAAATGATTAAAGCCTTGCATCTTCTCTTTTCTGCATCAGTCTTTCCAATCCTTAAGCCCTGGTTAATCTACTTGCTCCTGTTTCTTGCCTGCTTTGGTCTCCTGAGCTCTGAAAAATGTGCTATTATAATGAATCCAATGGCTCCAAGCACCCCAACATATGTTTATACCAACTAATGTCTAACCTATCTCTCTGTTCTCCATCAATATATTAGTTTGCATACCTTACAGTGTTATTGGTTTCTTGCTTATTTTGCATTGCTGCCACTCACATAAGCTCTGTATCTTCCCTATCAATCCCACTCACTCAAACTTACTTTAAGGTAACAAGGTGTATTCGAATATGGCTTACGTCAGCTGCTCTTTTTCCTCAGAATCACGCGCCTGTACCTCCATCCTCCTTTCCTCATTAGCTCTCCTCCTTCTAAGCACAACACTTTCATTTTTGGCTCTTCAGACTTAAGGACATCTTCGTTGCATTGTTCTATGATTCTGTTCTACTGTAAGGGCCTGAATTGTGTCACTGAATTTTAAAAATAGGTCAAGTTGTACTATATTCAAATACACCTTCTCTTTGTCCCATTCATTTTCTCCATCATTTTTCTCCTCTGTCCAGTTTCAGGGTAGGGCAATGTGTAATTTTTGACTCTTTGTGTAATGGTATAAGAAGCACTGGCTATGTTGTTAAATCACCTGCTTCACTTCTAACACTACCACATTCTACGTGTTCCTCATTATTTTAATTCACTAAGATGTCCTTTTCTCACTTGCAAACAGAAATAATAGTATTTTAAGGATTAAATCAATTAATATATGTAAGAATCTTCAAAATATTTGGAACATATTAGGGCTAAGGTTGTGTTAGCCATTTCTAACTTTATTAGTACTTTTTCTTTAAATATGGGTTTTTATTCACTCTTCTAAAAGAAGTTGATATGTATAATTGCAAATATTCTTTCTAAAATCTAAATTCTATGAAGAAATGCAGACAATGAAAAGTTTGGCTTTTTTATACTACTCACTTTGCTCTTAAAAATTTTAATACTTGGATATATAAAAGAAATATGTTAATTAGCAAAATTCTATTTTGAGAGTCTACAGTAATGAATATTATTTGAACATTGCTGAAGAATTTCCAAATATGAACTAGCAGAAAAATATCAGAGCTGTTCACATTCTAGGCATGTATCTCCTCACAGTTTTAATGTTTTTCTATATCTCAAAATCTAAATTAAGCTATAGCTGGGTAAATACACAGAAAGCAGAAAGTGGGTTGTCTAAGTAAAGTGTTTAAACTTCATACAATAAAGTAAAACATTTTTCATAACATGAAAAGTAAAAATTCCAAAACTAAATGCATGTACACATGTATAGGCACATGTAGATACACACTTTTATTTTCTCACACATCTTTTATACAATACCTGAATTGTACTTTAAAAATTTAAAAATGCATCATAAACTAAGGAACATATATAACATAATTATTAATAATAAATGAATATTCATATTTTCATATTATTTACATTCAGTTTTAGTAATTCTATAAGGCCATTTTAATCTTTGAAACTTAGGTAATTAAGCTACACTCTAAAAATGTTCTTCCATGTATTTATGTCTTGTTGATATTACCATCTCTAACTTTATGTTTCTAATCCACTTACTTTTTTTTCAGAAACACTGATTTGAATGATACCCAGTTTTTGAAATGTGTTCACCTATGTATTATTATTTCCTTATATTTCAATTAGATATTGTCATTGTTATTTTATATAGTCACTTTTTAGGTTTATCCAACATTTTCTATTTCCTTATCTTGTCATATTTTACTTCACATTTCTTTTTGAAATCTTTTTTCTTCTTCTCAAAGTACTTTTATTTTGGAATTTTAATTAGTAAGTCTCTAAATGTAAAACTATAAGTTTTGTTGTATACAGTATTTTAGAATATTATTTCATACTTATTCCATCAATACACTGTGTAGAAAACATTTCATTTCTTTGCAGCTTCATTTGCTTCCATTGAAAAATCTGCTGTCTGTCTATAATTGTCAGTTCTCCGTAGTAAATCTAGATTTCTCCCTAGGCACTTGGACCTTCTTTTTGTTTTTGGTTATCTAGTTTCACTGTGAAGTATCTAGGTATGTGTAACTTCATATGATCCTTTTTCAGATTTATTTTATTCTCAACCTGAGAATTCATGATTTTATAAATTCTAGAATGTTCTGAACCATACTATTCTTGAGCTTCCTTCATTTTAATCCTCATTCTTCTTTCTTTTTTTCAACTTTTATTTGCTCAATTATTAGATGCTTTACTTCATGCTCTTTAGACTCTTAGACATTCTGCCACATTTTCAATCTCACGTTTCTCTGTGATTCACTTTAAGTAATTTCTTGACATCTACTAGCCACAGCAATCATTCTTTCCCAGATGGGTTTAAACTGATGTTTTATCCACTCACTGAAATTTTAATGTCAAACATTTGATCTTGCTTTAAGTACTGTTTGAATCTTTTAAAATATTGACTTGCCTGTCATGCCTTGTTCATCTAATATGTCTCTTTTGTTTACTTAGACATAATTAAAAAACTGGTTTTGTATTTTTCATCTGAATATTCTGGTATCTGATATATTTTAGGACTAATTTAGTTCTTTGTTAGGTCTACTTACTCTTGTTTATAGAGGCTTATTTTCTCATTCGTTGTGATTGTTAAGTGTGTGTGTGTGTGTGTGTGTGTGTGTGTGCACGTGTGCATGCACACATACATTGTGTTACAAGTTAACCATACAAGAACCAGAAATGCATATGACTAAATTTCTTTAAAACATGGGAGTAAGGTCTTTCTAGCTAACTTAGAAATATAATTTCTCAAACTACGTACAATATTTATTGACAAAATATACCATATAGGAAATCAAACTGAAAAAATATTTGCAACTTACATAGCAGACAAAGCATTAACATCCTTAAATATAAAGAAATATTGAAAATCAAGAAGTAAAAAACAGCAACTTGTTAAAAATAAGGATATGAATTGTCTCAGAAGAAGGGTATATGTGAAATGCCCTTAAACACATCAAATGTGCTCACTTTTACTACAATAAAAAATGCACATTACATAGTATTTTTCACCAGCTTGAGTAAAATTCAAAAGTTTGATGATACATTTTGTTGACAAGTCTGGGTAAAAACACTTAACTCTTTTACATTGCTTTTGGTAGTAAAAGTGGTATTTTCTTATTGGGATGGAAATTTGGCAATATGTAGCAGGATTACTTATGCATATACTCTGACCTACACATCAGCCAGGTATTATCACAACAATACTGCATAAGAAAAGAATGCAAAATTTAGCAACTGAAATGAGAATATTGTTATTATTTTTTACCGCAGCATTGGCTGTGGCTGTTCTTTTTTAAGTTGTTTATATCCAGGCTGTGGATTGAGTTTAGTTCTGCTCTGTGGATGCCTCATTCTCCTTTACCTAGAACCTATCCAAGGCATACT
Source organism: Aethalodelphis obliquidens (assembly GCF_003676395.1). Classification (NCBI taxonomy): domain Eukaryota; kingdom Metazoa; phylum Chordata; class Mammalia; order Artiodactyla; family Delphinidae; genus Aethalodelphis; species Aethalodelphis obliquidens. The sequence goes on along the minus strand of NW_020837949.1, from coordinate 9,699,250 downwards.
CTCATGGTGAATCAACAGATCATGATAGACAAAACAACTAAGTACATTTAAAGCTTCTGCTTTCATATCGACTCACATTCTATTGACCACAGCAAATCATAGGGCTAGCCCCAAAGTAACAGAGCAAGGGGAGTATCCTCTGTCCCAAGGTAAAAGAAGGAGAGAGGGAGGGGGAGGGGAAGAGGGAGGGGGAGAGAGAGAGAGATGAATGGATATTTACTGAGTAGTACTTCAGTTTATCAAAATATGCCCTCTTGCTCACAAATTTTCACATTCCTCCCACTTGAGAAGTTCTAGATCTGGGGCAGATCAAATTGGGCCCTCTGGTAGTTGCTAGAAGAAAGGAACTGTGTAAAGCCTAACTGGGTTATGTTATAGGAAACAGAGGTCAGCATGAAGGAGTTCTTACTGGGCCTGCAGATATGATGCAACATCATTTGTAAATTGTTCTTGTCCAAGATATAATCTGAATCTAATCAAGCCTGTAGACTCAACTTCCAGTTGACAGGAAATACAGGGGATAACAGAACAAGTTCAATGAGAAAAATGAAGAAACAAGCAGATACATTCAACATTTGTTATAAGAAAACTGAACCACACTCTTCAGAAACATCAATGTTATTCAAAACATTGTTAAAGCATAGGAATGTTCTTAGATTTGAAATTTGCAGCAACCAAATGCAATGTGAATCCTTGCTGGGGATGATGACAATAAAAGTCATTGGGGGTTATCTGAGAAATTTGAAAATTGATTGACTATTAGATAATATTGTTAAATTACTGTCACTTTACCACTATTTTTTACTTATACAGATACAGACGAGGAGAAAGTGTTCCAATTTTGTCAGAGAATATAATATTTGTAGTAAATGCATGCCGAAGCATTTAGAGTGAAAGTTTCATAACATCTGCAAATTATTTTTAAAATGGTTATCTACATATTTATACAGAGAAAGTGAGAGAGATGAAAAGTAAATGTAGTAAATGTTAATACTTCTTAAACCTAGATGGGAAGGGATACAGGTTTTTAGTGTACTAGCCTTTCCTTTTTTCTCCATTTTTGAAAGATTTCAAATATAAAATTGAGGAAAGAATAAATAATATATAGTCAGTCTGTTCCATAACATTGTTCTAAGCATTTCTAAATATCTTCCCTGAATTCTCATAAAGAATCAAGACTTAGAAAAACTTGGGCCTTGGTTAGACTGCACTGCTCTCAAGATGTTCCCTCCTACTTAAAATATGTTTGTAAACATATGGTTTATTTGCACCGTGACAACGTTAGTACTTTTCCTTAGGGTATACCTGTTATATCTTATTTCAGGCTTAGAAAGGAAACTCAATAGATTTTGAATCTTTTTCTTCCATATTTCATGCCTCTAACATCATGATTATCCACAGGAATACTGATTTACTTAGTGTTCTCAATATTTTAATTAACGTACCATTTCATTTTATTTATTCATTCTTTTTTGAGGGGAGGAATTCTCCATCATGAAGAAAGTGAACTTTTAATTCTCTAGGGAGATAGCAATCTCTCATTTTCAATTCCTCTTGGTAATTTTTCAGGGTTTTCTTTGTGTATGTGTTGTTTCCTCAGTATTTTTTTGTCTCAAAAATATTATAAGAATGTGCAGAGATAATAGCTTTTTATGCTTCACCTTCTTTCTTAGAATTTCCTTTCTTTTCAAAAGAAAGTCAAAGACTGAACATGATCTCTGTTCCTGCCACATATATTTGTAATAGATCATGTAAAAACGTATACCTCAAAACATAGATTTCTTCATTTATCATTCCTAAATACACAAGTATCAAAAACAGAAGTATGCGTGCACACACGCACACACAAATCCTTAACACTTCTTATTAAAACTATTTTACTTACTGTAAAAAACATTCACTGAAATCAACGGGGACAGTTCTATCCAAAAATTTCCTATAAGTCATCTTTAGTCACTGAAAACAGACATTTCATTTATCTCAACATCATCACTAGGATTAATATTTAGAACACAATAAATTAACAAAATAAGAAAGAATATTCTCAAAAATAAAACTTTTCTTGAATATGGGAATGAGTAACATGCATAAGTATGAGTAACATACATAAGTAAATGTCAAAATATAAAAATTTAATAACTTCAATATATTGCAATTTCTGGCCACAATTTACCTAGTGAAATTCTTGGAATCACTGTAGCCTAACTAAACTAATATAAAATGAAATAAAAATTTATCTTTAAAGACAAGCAGGTACTATATAATACCAATAGAGAGAAATATAGCTACCTTCAAATAAGTCCCTGAAAATTATTCTACGCATCACTTGAAAACATATTTGTGAAAAGAAGAAGAAGGATGAGGAGAGGGAAGGAAGAAAATCCGTGCACACAGCTCACTGTGTTTGATGAACAGACTTGATGTTATTGAGGACAGACTCTCCCTGTGTGCTACCTCATGCTGGGTAACTCTATGCTGAAAGAACCTTATAAAAAATATGATATTGCTTTACCTCAAATTCTTTACAATTCGCAGGGCATAAATACTATAAAAGAGCTGACCCATCTGTTGCAATTCCATAGCTGGATTGAAAGATTAATAAAATCATATTTAGAAAATAATCTGAGCTCCTTGAAAGACTATGTTTCATACATAGAATATATGAAATATTGCCAGTGATCTGTCCCAGATTTCAGTAACAAGCAGTTTTAAAATCTTTTCTAACTTCAGTTCTAACGAAAAATCATGTACTATTCTTTAAACTGTGTCTTCTTAATAAACAAAAGCAAATGCTTCCAAATGAAGCAGGTGTGTTAATATTCACCTAGGCTGATGCATCCATTCTTTAGTAATTACAATTTTAGAAATCTGTCTGTATAGAATAAACAACAAATATTACCAAAGATCAAAGAAACAACTCAGAAAAATCAGCTAGTTGAAAGAACATTAAAATCTAATCAAACCTCCTTACTTGACAGCCACAAACACTGAAGCTTGAAGAAACTGAGACTTGAACACGGTCACGTGATAAGAGACAAAAACGGAATGAGTGTCTTGGCTTTCAATCAGCCTCTCTTTATGAAGTAATAGATCATAAGTAGCTACTAGAAGGTGAGCGCTATGCTAGGGATACCAAAATGATCCTGCGCACAAAATGCCCACAGTTTAGAGGGTGAGCTTATTTACAGATGAGTAGGGTAAAGCGTGATCCTTGTTTTACGTATGTAAATTGTTTTATGCTTGAAGCACCACTTTAAACAGGTGTTAGTTTCATCTGGAGAATGGAGGTGGTATCTTAGATAACTTCACAGAGGCTTTATCAATACAGTGGTGCCAAAAGGGAGGAAGAGTCAGTAACTGATGATAAGCAGATTTTAATAGGAGCAGCAGAATGTGAAAGGCCATGCTCATGCCTGCACCAGCCATACCCTGGCAATGCTAGTTTATAAGGTAATATGAGGGAGACTAAGATTCAGATTGAACGGGAGCAAAACATGAAGGTTCTTGAGTGTTATGAAGAAGAGGTTGTCCTTTATTTTGTACACAGTGGACAGTCACAAGATCTATGCACAGGAGAATAAAGTGATACGTCTTGTAATTAAAAAAAAAAAAACTTCAGTAACAGAAATGGGGATGGGTTTAAAGACACATTAGAACATGTTATGTAGTTATGAATAAATACCTGAATGTAGTCCTTTATCAAAGGGATAATAATGCTATTTAAGAAATAAATTGGAGGAAGAAAACTAATCAATTATTTAGTATAAGTTAGAGGGAAGGAGAGTCACAGTTTTATACTAGTTGATTGGTGAATAACAGATAGAAAGGGAGTAGGAGGGGATGTTTGAAAAGAAAATGTATATGTTTAATGTTGTATATGTTGTGTTTGAAATTTCTTGGCCACAGTCATTTAGTATTGCCTGGCAGGAAGTTAAGTATAGATGCTTAGAACACAGGGGAGAGGTCTGAACTCCAGGCATATATTTGGAAGCAGTTAGAATATAAATAGAGATGAAAATCTCTTGAAGAAAGGAAAATGGTAAGGAGAGAGGAAAGACAAAGAGACAGAAGAGGAACTTGAACTACATATTAAAGATTTTTAAAAATATTCTCTATCACAGAGTATGGGAAACTTCAATTTAATTGAAATTCAGTTTTATTAAAATCCACAACATGTTTCCCAGGTTAAAACATACGGTTAAATCTGTCATCCTGCCTTTTCACCAAATTCTACACCTAACAAAGGGGAAAATTATGGTATCATGATAAGTATCTGGAAAACATGGAAATTAAATGAGTATCATATTTTAAAATGTCGGCTTACATATTTTATTTTTTAATTAAGCTTATTAAGAACAATGCTCAGTTCCTATTTCTTTCAAGAAACACCTTTCCAGAATGTCAGGAAATACTTCTTATTAAAATGAAAAAAAGACTTGTTAGAAACGGAAGACAGTATTTGAATGCCTTAAGCAGTCTGATTCACCACCTAACAAAAATAACAAATTTATTTGCATCAAAGTACAGTCTTTTATTACTTGTCATTTACTACAGTTATCTTTTTTTGGTAGGGTTTATGTCAAAAACTCATTAAAATGCAGTAACAAACACAACAAGCTTGTCGTATCAGATATTCTCTCCTCTGTGAGTACCCTAAATGAATAACTTCAAGGAGAATAAGTTTGTGTCATAGTTTGCATTATATGTCCATAAATATTCCCAGGTTAAAAAAAACTTTTCTATCTCTAGAACATAACATAATTGAAGTCACATATAAAATCCAGTGTATTATCTATTTCTAATGGAAACATTTCTTAACTTCTCTCTGTAAATTTCTCTCTCAGGGTACAAATCATCACCTCCATTCTTATCTTCTGAGGAATACTTACAAAATTAATCTGAAAATTACAGACAAAAAGTCTAATGAAATTAGAGTGATTTTGCCTAATGCTCAGTATGATTAGTAGTGGTTAAAATAAAATGATAAATCAGCAACATTTACTTCTTTGAAAGCACTGAAACTCATATTGTGGGAAGATGGGGTAGGACCCCTGATACTGAACTTAACTGTTGTCACATCTTAGAGCATCTATCACCACATTCCTCCTACTTTTAAGATCAACTCAAGCAGAATCTGTGGTGGAGCCCAGGGATGTGATTTTATATATCTGAATGCCCTACTTTTCCACTAGATTTTAAGCAAAACAAGAGAAGAAAATGTAGAGTTTTCTCTTCATGCCCTGCAGTCTTCCTATCACCTGGCACGTCACTACTACTGCTGATACTGCTGAGACCACACTCCCTGGCACAAGGAATTCAGAGATCCATGAACTGCTACTCAGTTTGGGGCTCTAGGGGATCAAAGTAATCTCTCTGGGTCACAATTACTAGAGTGTCAAGCAAGGAGGCTGGATTTTTTAAAATGAGAAAACATTTCCCTACACTCAGAAATATATGACTTTAGTTATGAATTCTTGGTTAGTCAAAATTTTAATAGACAAATTTAAAGAAAATTAGAGTCTAAATTTCTTTCTGTGTAGGAAACAAAGTCTGTGAAGTGAAGAGTTAGAGTTAGAAGAAAAATGTCTATTAATAAAGGAAAATAAGCATATCATTTATTCCACAATTCTTAATTTTGCCTATTTTCAAAACGTGGAAAGTTCAGAAATATAGAGGTAGACTGTAAATAGCACACTTCACGTTATTATTTAAATAAAATCACTGTTTAAAAGTTTTGTCTACTTGCAACTTTTATCACTGAAAGCGTTAATATTCCTAATACAGAAAAGAATTTCCTTTGCTCCGAAAAATAACAAAGAAAAAAAGTAAATCAATACTCTAACCCAAATGAGCAGGAGATAAATTCATCACACAAGTACAAACGTTCAAAATAAATTCAAATGCCCATTACATTTATGATAAAATAGTTAACCTCGTTACAATTAGAGAAATGTAAATCAAAACACCCTGAGGCCATTATCACCTGTCAGATTAGCACAAATGCCTACATTTGACAAAACACACAATTGCATAAAGCTGTGACTAGGCCTCATTCTCAGAGTGCTGGCGGGGTTGCAAAGTAATACAGTCTCTACGCAGAGGAGTTTGGCAATATTAGCAAAATTAAATACATATTGACCCTTTGATCCAGAACTCCTACTTCAAGACATCTACCCTAAAGATACAGTGGTAAAACCATAAAATGTCCCAGGCACAGACTATTCGTTGTGGCGCTGTTTGTACTAGCAAAACCGAGAGGCAACCCAATGTCTATCAATAGGAAATTAATTGAATATATTTGTAAACTGTAGAATTAATAAAAAATAGAACAACCGTTACCATGAGGATTTCAAAATGAATAAAATATACCTCTATATACAGTTAAGGAGATCACTCTACCTTGGATTGTTTATTAAAAAAACAAAGAGGAGAGATTTCCAGATTGTGGTCCAGTATCAAAGCAGCTTAGAAGTCACCACTCTGTACTAAGAAGTAAATGCTAAACAAACTGAAAAATCATCAGCTCTTCTTAGAACTTTAAGAGGAATGAGATTTCCGGGTATAACGCTTCCCCCCAAAATTGCAGAGACAGGCAAATACAGAGAAGAATAACTTACCAGAACAGACACCCAGGGACCTGAAACATCTGCAGGAAGCAGTGCCAAGGTAGGAAAACGGGCATTTGAAACGACAAGCTGCTTGTGGCTCAGTGTAGACAAGTCTGAGTGATAAAAACTCCAGGGAAGTCCAGTCATCTGAGATGGGCGACGAGGGCCTCCAGACTTTTGAGTTTTTCAGTCTCCTGGGGTTCTACCAGGTTCTCACAGAGACTGAGAAAAATCCCCTTGTGCTTCAAGCAGGAGGAAGCGAAGATGAACCACTCTGAAATTCGCCAGAGCATTTTGTCCTTCTTAACACGGCCTGCCCTCTGGAAAAACTAACGAGAGCTTAACCCGCGGGGCTTTTATCAGAGCCTAAATGCGTGGGAGGAAGGGAACCACCCATTCTCAGCTGCCGAGGCTTCCACTAGAAGGAGGGAAAATAACAAACTACAGCCCAGATTGCCAAGCTGACCCACCTGAGCAGGGAGAGCAAAACGAGAAACACTTGTGAAGTTCACACACCAGGGCACAAGCCACTGAAAGACTGAAACATAATCATAGGACAATAGGAGGCTTCTCTTCCCCCAGCCCCACCTCATCATATTACTGAAGGTCTATTTACAGCTGATTGTTTTTCTTACCCAGTATATTAGGCCTGGCTACCAAAAATATGTATTATATGCAAAAAAGCGAAGGATAGAGCTTGAATAGGCAGAGTAAGCATCAGAACCAGACACAGGTATGGCAAGGAAGTTGGAATATAAATCAACTATGATTAAGATGCTAATGGCATTAATGGAAAAAAAGTAGATAGCATGAAAGAATAGATGGAAGTAAATGTAAGTAAAGAGTTGAAATCTTAAGGAAAAAACCAAAACAAAAAGAAATACTACATGGGACTTCCCCTTTGGCTCAGTGGTTAAGAATCCGCCTGCTAATGCAAGGGACACAGTTTCGATCCCTGGCCTGGGAAGATCCCATATGCCACGGAGCAACTAAGCCCGTGCACCACAACTACTGAGCCTGCGCTCTAGAGCCTGCGAGCCACAACTACTGAGCCCAGGCACCTAGAGCCCGTGCTCCACAAGAGAAGCCACCACGGTGAGAAGCCCACACACCACAATCAAGAGTAGCCCCTGCTCACTGCAACTAGAGAAAGCCCACACGCAGCAACGAAGACCCAATGCAGCCAAAAATAAATAAAATTTAAATAAAATAAAATACTTGCAAAAAAATATTACAAATCAAAAATACTGTTAACAGTAATCAAGAATGTCTTTATTGGGCTTATTATTACATGGGATACAACTAAGGAAAGAATCTGAGTCTGAGGATATCTCAATAGAAATCCCCAAAGCTCAAAAAAAAAAAAAAAAACCTGAAAAAAAATTCCCAGAACATCCCCAAACTGTGGGACAAATACAAAAGGTATAACATATGTTTAATGGGAATACCAAGAGAAGAGAAAAAGGAACAGAAGAAATATTTGAAACAACAATGACTGAGAATTTCCCCAAATTAATGTCAGACACCAAAGTACAGATCCAGAAAAGGACAGGAAGAAGGCAAAAAATAGACAAATAGATGAATGGAACAGAATAGAGAGCCCCAAAATAGACCCCCATAAATATAATCAACTGATCTTTGACAAAGAAGCAAAGGGTATATAATAGAGCAAAGATAGTTTCTTCAACAAGTTTCAAAACAACTGGACATCCACATGCAAAGAAATGACTCTAGATACAGATATTATATCCTGCATAAAATAACTCAAAATTGACTACAGACCTAAATGTAAAATGCAGAATTATAAAACTTCTAGAAGATAACATAGGAGAAAAGCTAGAAGACCTTGGGTATGGCAGTGGCTTTTTAAAAATGACACCAAAACACAATCCATGAAGGAAAGAATGGATATGCTGGGCTTCATTAAAATCAAGTGAAAATCAATTACAGAACACTGTCAAGAAAATGAGAAAACAAGCCATAGACTGGGAGAAAAGACTGGCAAAAGACACATCCGTAAATGACGGTAATCCAAAAAATACTTAAAATTCAATAATAAGCAAACAAACAACCCAATTAAAAAGTGCACCAGGGGGCTTCCCTGGTGGCGCAGTGGTTGAGAGTCCGCCTGCCGATGCAGGGGACACGGGATCGTGCCCTGGTCCAGGAGGATCCCACATGCCGCGGAGCGGCTGGGCCCGTGGGCCATGGCCGCTGGGCCTGCGCATCCAGAGCCTGTGCTCCGCGACAGGAGAGGCCACAACAGTGAGAGGCCCGCGTACCGCAAAAAAAAAAAAAGTACACCAAAGAGTTTACTAGACACCTCACCAGAGACATACAGAAGGCAAATAAGCATATGAAAAGATGCTCCACATCACATGTCATCAGGGAGATGCAAACTATAACAACAAGGCTATACCGCTACACACATCTCACCATGGCTAAAATCCAGAACACTGACAACAGAAAAACCTGGCAAGGATGTGGGGCAACATGAACTCTCAATCATTGTGCTAAGAATGAAAAATGGTACAATTACTTTGGAAAACAGTTTGGCTGTTTCTGACCTAATTAAACATATTCTTACCATATGATCCAGCAATTGCATTCCTTGGTATTTACCATAAGGAGCTGAATGTCCACATAAAAGCCTGCACAAGGATGTTTATAGCAGCTTGATTTTATAACTGTCAAAACTTGGAAGTAACCAAGATGTCTTTCAGTAGGTGAATGGGTACATAAACTGTGGTACAACCAGACAATTAAATATTATGTTGCACTAAAAAGAAATGAGCTATCAAACCATGAAAAGATATGGAGGAAATTTAAATGAATATTACTAAGTGAAAGAAGCCAATGAACACACTACATAATGTATGATTTCAACTACATGATATTCTGGAAAAGAAAAAATCTATGGAGGCAGTAAAAAGATCAGTGGTTGCTAGCAGTTGGGGGGAGGGACGGATGAATTGAGTGAATCCTAATGTAAAGTATGGACTTTGAATAACACTGATGTGACATGTAGGTTCATCAATTGTAGCACCTTTACCACTCAGGTGGGGTATGGTGATAATGATGAGTTTGTGCATGTGTTAGGGTAGGGGCTATACAGGAAATCTCTGTATCTTCTGCTCAATATTGTTGTGAATATAAAACTGCCCTAAAAAAATAAAGGCTATTAAAAACAAAAACAAATGAACAAAGCAAGAGGAGAACATTTTCATTGTGTTAAAATAAAACAATGGTAGTTTAAAACAAAATTAATTTTAGATAATGATTGTTTATGGAGAGGTGGGAGAAAACAAGGTGGCATATACAGGGATAGAAGTTACACTTCTTTTAATATATTATTTCCATCAACCTGAGTTTAAGACCACATAAATTTTAGGTAAAAATCAAACTCTAATTAAATAAGCAATCTCTAAAAAAATAAGAGTAACATGAAGCAAATGAATTGACTTGTATAATGAATTGCTGGTATAATCAAAGATAGAAAAATATTTCAAGTGAATTTAAAACATAATTATCTTTGCATCGCTAGTGGGATACCAACTAAAAAGAATAGGAACCCTAAATCACATTAAAATTATTTGGTTAGAAACCTAATTTGTGTTGATATTGGTACTGTTAGTCTATAACTGTTGTCTGTATCTCATGAAGTGAAAAAAATGGGTAATTATGGAATTTGTTCCTAGGAGAATCTAAGATTTCATCCTTGGAGAAAAGAAAGTTGATATAATTTAATATGATAAAACAAGTACAGTAAATTGTTAACAGTGTAACTTAGGGTATGTATATACAGGTACTTATAACAAATGTCTTTCAAATTTTTCATAATAAAGTGTGGGGGGAAAAAAAGAAATTTTTCCTACCCAGGGTCATAAAAATATTGCCCTGTTTTCATTGGGAAGCTTTTTTGTTTTCTTTTTGCCTCTAGGTTCCTAATACAGCTTGAATTAATTTCTGTGTAAGTTATAAAGTTTCAAGTTTCAGGGGGTTTTGTTTGTTTGTTTGTTTGTTTGTTTTTACCATACAGATATCCAGTTAATCTGGCACCATTTATTGAAATGCCATTCATTCTCACCAAATTGCCATGGCGTCTTTGTGCTAAATCAGGTCTTCGTATATGAGGTCTACCTTTGGAATGTTTATTCTATGCCATTGTGTTCCATTATACTGCATGACTGTACTTGTCCCAATATCATATTGTCTTGATTACTTTCACGTTATAACTCTTGAAATCTGATAATGTAAGTTTGCTTGTTTTACATTTTTTTCAGGATTGCCTTGATTTTCCTAGGTCTTTTGCATTTCCAAATTAATTTTAAAATTGGCCTGCCAACTCCACAAAAAGAAATTGCTGGGATTATGAGTGGAATTGCATTGACTCTATAAATTGTATTGTTTTACAATAATAGCCACTGTTAGGTTATATCATAGTAAGCATATTGAATACATATTTAATATCTATTTTCTATTTTTATCCTTGTGCCCCTAAGAGTTACTTTTAGATTCAAAAAGTACGGTACTTTGACATTAATCACCTTGTCCAAAGTTATACAACTGGCAACATAAAATAATAATGGTGTCCCAGATATTTTCTTCATCCTGCAAAATATTACAACAAATTCTACAGCAAAACAATAAATTATTCTTTACCATATATTTATGTTATTGGTTAGGGGAGAGAAGGGACCTCAATTTAACTTCATAGTCTAATTGAATATATAGATCTGAGTGTTAACACTCTCTTAGTTGAGTTGGAGAAACTCTGAAATCGGTGTCTATGGTTTTAGCAACTTCAAAGAATTAGCCGAAGGTAATTTCCCCAGTTGCCAGCACTTGAATTTAGGCCTTCTGATTTTGGACCCTAAATGTGGATATGTTTCTGGTTTCGATGAGGAGTAATAAAGTAGGATATCTACATGGCGCATTGATAACAGTTATGCTACATATTTGGAAAAAAGAAATTGGTTCTAATGGCTAGGAAGGAGCAACATACTTTTTTTCTGTTAATTTCTCTTCTTGAGTCACATTTAATTTTAGCATAATATTTTTTCATTTGTTTTCTTGTTTCCTCATCTTGCCTAATTTTTTTTTTTTTTTTTTTTTTTTTTTTTTTTTTTTTTTTTTGTCTTTCTCTTTTTTGGCCTCTCCCGTTGCAGAGCACAGGCTCCAGACGTGCAGGCTCAGCGGCAATGGCTCACGGGCCCAGCCGCTCTGCGGCATGTGGGATCTTCCCGGACCGGGGCACGAACCCGTGTCCCCTGCATCGGCAGGTGGACTCTCAACCACTACGCCACCAGGGAAGCCCTTGCCTAATTTTTATATTAACTTTTTTCTTCATTTCTGTTTCCTAATTTCTTAATTTTTGTACCTATTTATATTTGAGCTCAGCCAAATTTTTAGTTTTTATTCTTACCTGTATTATTTTTCACTTTAATTTCCCCCTTATAATTTCCCTATTTTCCTTCTCATTATTTGATTTCATCTATTTATAAGCAATATCCACTTAAAATAATCCCATTGTGAAAACCACACAGAAAATAAATGTACATAAACATTCATTTTTCCAGGGGAAAAAAACCCAGAAAAATGTAAAAGGCAACATATAAGACAATATTGTCTTAATAAAAAGAGCTCTTATAAATAAAAAGTAACCTTAATTTTGTCTAATATGATAATCAACTTATTGTAAGATGTTAATTTTTTAAAAATGCAAAGAAGAAAAATTTCATGCCAGGCTTTGACCTGTGCTTGTGTACCACGCACCGTTTCAAACCTTTGCCTGCATTAGCTCATCCAGTCCTCACAACTCAGTGTAACAGAGACATTTGTTTTTAAATGTGCTATAAACAAGAAATGGTAACAGTCAGTATACTTGAAATTGTGAGGAAAAGAGATGGGATTGTATTAAATGAGAACCTAAAGCAGATGGAATGAAAGAAAAAAAGAGGCAGGATATACAACAAACACAAATGTAATTTCAGAGCAAGAGTAATGCCTGGGATCTTTAGGATAAAAATGAAGAACAGATAAGGCAGATGCCTTTCTCCCCTTGAAAATAACCAGTAACATATGAGACCATGCCTGATGTCAGTCATAATTGGAGAAATCTAAAGTAGAACTAGAGGCCACTTCTCACTTGTTAAATTGTTGATACTGAAAGTATATATTTAGCAGTGTTAGAAAAACATGGGGACCGGGAACACTGCATTCATTCTTAGAGCTAATGTTGATCAGCATCGACTTCAGAGAGCAGTTTCATGAAATGGATCTGAATTAAAGTGTCTCATGCCCTTTAGCTTAGCAGTCTACTTCTTGGTTTTAACCTTACAGATACACTTAAAGAAGTTTGCAAAGAAATAGACACAAGTTCATTACTGTGAGTTGTATATAACAGCAAAAAAATGTATTTAAAAACATAATGTCTACCACAGGGGAATAAACAAGTCGTGGTGAAGCCATTCAAAAATATATGTTTCCTCAAAGATGGCTCAAGTTTAATTGAGGAATGAAGTCACTTCCAGATATCTATCCAATTGTATTTTTGAGAAATTTTCCTTCTAAAATTTATATAGTTTACAGCATACACAGATACCATGCATTGAAAAAGTAAGGTAAGTAATTTGAAGCAATTCTATTTTCTCTTTTTTTCTGAAATGACAGAACGTGTAATAATAACAAAAATACTAAGAGCATATGTTGAGCTATGCCAGGCTCATGTTATGATTACCATTATTAATTCATATAATCCTTATACCAATCCTCTGTTGTTGGTACCTTGTATCCTTAACTCTCCTGTAAAGTAAGAAAAAGAGCCATTCAATATAACATCATTTTTGCATTAATCAGATGGACGTGTATAGCTAGTGAAACAAAAGCAGATGGAAGTGCAGGAAAAAAGTTCAAAATCAGCAGAGATAAGAACAAACCTAGGCACTCCCCAGGCTCCGAACCTACAAAAGGAATGGGCAGCAGGGGCCCTTCAGCCATTTTCTAGAAAGTAAATAAGTAAAAGACAGCTGAGGCATAAAGGAAACAAGGCTAAATTGTTGGAATCCCACAGAAAAATACTGAATAATTATTGATGTCAGTAAAAGAACAGTCTTATTAGAGATCTACAGTGTAAAGTTTGCCACACGATTTTAGGCTCAGTTTTTCACAAGCTTGAAATAAATAAAAACTAAGAATTATAGAGAACTGCTGAAATTAAGGTTATGTACTCAGAACAATCTTCTGTTACTTCAAAACCAAAAGTACCGAGTTACTCTCTTCATTTTTCTTTTCTTTTTCCGCTTGAATGCACTGTATAGTTTTATTCATTTCTGACTGGCAGAAAGAAATTTCAATAAATTATGATTGCCACTTCATGAATTTTCAGAACATCTGAGTAATGTAAAATGATATATTTCAATGGAGAAAATGTTTCAGGTACTGTGGAGACATTTTCAATAGGTTTAGTGGGTAGATGAAAAATGATATTTCAAAGACTTTTCCGTATGAAATATCCTTCAGAAAATGACTGCTCAAATGAAAATTTCCCTATATAACTAAGACAACCTTCTTTGGGGGTCATCTAGAGAAAGAAGCGGAAAAAAAAAATTTGTGTGAGATGGAAATGTTAACTATACTCTTTTTTAAATAGTTTTCAATCTCAGTAGAAGTCATAGAAAAGAAAAGTGGTTTTCCTTTTCTCTTCACGGTAATGTGTGCTACAATTATTTATTTATTTATTATTTATTTCCATGTTTGTCCAAAAGGGAAACGGAGGAGATGGAATCTCAATCTTTCTGCCCTACGTTATGGTGCCAATTTTGCTAGTGCCAGTGAGAACTCAGTAGCTTATGGGACCACGTTTAGAGATAAAGTTAAGATCAGATGCAGTATCACACTATATTTCCTGAGCTAAGTGGATGCTAGAAGCTGCCATAGGCTCCTCCCAGACAAGCCCAGGGCTGTACATCACAATCGGTACTAAGAAATATAGGAAGAGCAGCAGTGGAAGATATTGGCCACTCCCTGAATCTGTTAATAACTTTGGGAACATATAAATAGGAGTCTATTGCAATTAGAGTAGATTTATTAAAAAATCTTTCAAAGCTGAGTTTATATACATAGAAAAAAATCTGTATTTATCAATGATAGAGAACTTATCTTCAAATGAACATAAATATGATAAATATGTCACAAATATGATAACAAAAATGTGCCTTTGAGTTTTCAGAATAATTTCTCCTTGAATAAGGAGTTCTCAAAATAAAAATTTAATACTTCTTCTAGGCTCTTCAAAATCCTGCTAGAAATTATTGTACTATATTTTTATTACAAAGACCAACTTCTTATAAGAGGGCAGGAAGCTAGAATTTTAACAAGAATTTTTGAAAATCAGACAAGTTAAATTCAAGAAAAATAACTGAAGAAATACGGCTACTATTATTTAGCTATTTGTATATTGAATTATTCCATAGTTTAACAAATCAACTGACAAAGCAATAATACATGTGTCGGAGAAAGTGTGCAGGGTATGAAAAGAGAAAATAATACATATGTATAGTAGCATTAAGTTTGCTGGCCCCCTCCTGTTAACACTTCTGCTGCCTACGGATATGCCTTTTTCAATATGAGTTTCAAGAAATGCGCCCTGCTGGGTTTCTAAAATACTATACGTGTTCATAAAATGGACAATTCTTGAGGAACAGATGGATTCGTCCTGTTATATTTTCTAAGTTTTTACCTTGTAAATTCTCCCCAAATTAAGACTTGTCTATTTCTTTGCAGCAGGATAAAACAAGAAAATGTCTGTTGTGACTTTTTTTTTCATATTATCAGTGAAAAATCTATCATACTGATTTTTCTCTTAGTTTTAAAGCAATATAATTATTTATAAGAGAATGGCTTCTCATGAAGCTGATTAAATCTCATTTGATCTATTCTCAAAGACTAAATATTTAAGGTCAATTAACAGTATAAAGGCTGAAAGTATCTAGAGTGAAACTGAATTAAAACCAAGCAATAAGATTCCCAGATTCTTAAGCCATAGCATATGGTTCATTAAACATCAGAGAATATTTTAAAAGGAACAGCATTAGATATTTTGAGGATGGAGAAAAACTATTTGATGTGCTTCCATGACAAGCTAAGTGATATAAATATATTTCGAGAAATAAAAATTGGTGGGAATGTGTCACATTGTCATTTTGAGAAATCATTTCCTTTTATTTATTTAGATAAATAAACATACTAAGTTAAACAGAATACTAGGCCAGAACTTGAAAAATAATTGTAATACTAGGCATTTAGAATATAAATTATAAGACTTTCTCTTCAAGTTTTGTGAGGTTGAAAAAGCATCTCATAAGAACAAAAAACTGTCCCAGTGCTGAGGGAATGAAAACACTGAATCAAAGAATATGACCAGTGGGAGTGATCTCCCACTTGTACTGTTAAAGAGAAAAGAAGGTAAATTGTCTTCCTGAGAGAAGCTAATCATACTGAAAAAATTAATTTTAATCAAGTGATTATGTGGTGTGATCGTTTACAGACAATTAATTTAAAAAATTCAGGGCTTCCCTGGTGGCGCAGTGGTTGGGAGTCCGCCTGCCGATGCAGGGGACACGGGTTCGTGCCCCAGTCCGGGAAGATCCCACATGCCGCGGAGCGGCTGGACCCGTAAGCCATGGCCGCTGAGCCTGCGCGTCCGGAGCCTGTGCTCCGCAACGGGAGAGGCCACAACAGTGAGAGGCCCGCGCACCGCAAAAAAAATAAATAAAAATAAAAAATAAATAAAAAATTCAAAAGAGAGAGAACATCTCCCACATGTCGAATTCTGGGAAGGTAACAAACACAGTTCCATCCCATCCTCCCTATCTATCTGGAGTAGCACAAGAGCCAAAACAGGTGAAGTCTACTAGTAGAATAAGTGTTGGTCCAGGGGGAGTAGCCGAGGTTATCAGTGATAAAAGAGAGGGTCTGCGTTTCCTGGAGCCCTTAAGTCAGTGTTGGTTACTTGTTAGAGTCAAGTGAGGAACTATAAAAAGTACTGATGCTGGGGTTTCAATCCTAGAAATTCTAACTGAGTAGGTCTTGGATGTGACCTGAGCACTGTGAATAACCCAGAATCCCTGTTTTTTTTTTAAAACTCTGCATCCAAGTTAGAGAACCACTGCTTGAGGCAGAATTTATGCTTTCCTGGTTCCCTGCAGAGTCAGGTGGCAGAACCTTGTAAATGCCCTGAGGGCAGACTTTCAATAGTCACTTTAATGCTGCTGCTTCTAAACTGACTCTCCAATTCCACCACCCATGGGATAGGGAATTACCCTGGATGTCTAGATTTCTTTCAATTTCTGATGATGGCAGGAAAACTCAATTCAGCAAAGCCCATCTGTTACTGATAACCCTCAAGAAAAAGAAAGATTGTGCCCTTACCAGACTAGCCAGACTCCGGTCAAGAGGCTCTATCTAGCAAAATGATACAAGATGGCAAAAGAAACAAACAAATTAACTAAACCAAACTAAAACCCCACATCTAAGGGAATCAAAGCCTAAAGGATAAAAATCAAGCTGAACATCTAGGAGAAGGGGTCGCCTTTTAATTAGAACTGAAGGAAAAGAGTCCAAACAAAATTTAAAATATAATAATTCTTGGGGTTATGTGATTAGAGCCCAGAAGAAAGACTTTACAGAATTTTTTTGTTTAAAATAAAGTTTCTATAGATGAACTGTAAAAAGAGTTGTTATCATTGAGAATATAATTAGTGGTGGATTGGAAAGACAGACAGAGACAGGGAAAAATTATGAAACCTGATAAAAATCTCAAACAGACCAAGATAGATATAAAAAGAATTTTCAGTGGGGCATTCTTAAAAATTAACACAATAGATGAATACTCCCCTCAGCTGTGGAATGGTTTGCCTTATAAGACTGAAAGAGATCCCTCAGTCACAGACAGAATTGATGACAAAGCTTACACCCATGTCAACCTACTCTGGTTGGAAGAGTATGGAAGAATGCCAGACGTGGAAGAATAAAGAAAAAAAATCTTACAGATTTCTAGACTAAATGTGGAGATGAATCAAACTCGGTTGAGATTTTTCATATGTAACACAGGGAACTAGGAAGCCATGGAAAAGTCTGAGAGAGAATAGTTCATAGAATGGCTCATGAGACAATGGTTCAAAATCTAAGAATCCCAAGAACTACTCCATCTCTCTGGGTGATTAGAAAGATACTTGTGCCTATGCACGAATTTAGAAAATGTGTCTCCCCACGTTCCATATTTCCATACTTGAGAAAGGACTTGAGTAAAACGATAAATGGATCCAAAGAGACACCTGAAGACAAAGACCGAAAGTAAAAAGCATTGAGGAATGAATATAACTGGGAACTTGTATTAATTTAATTAAGGACAAGAGAAAACAGGATGATAACATATTTTGAAAATAATTAAATGAGCTCATCAAATCCCAGGAGTTGGAAGGAAGCATCTGAAGAGACTAAAGCCATTTCTAAGTTCTCAAGTGGTTGCCAGAGGGTTGAAAGAATTTGGTGGTTATAGTAAGGCGGAGACTATAACCATTTCTCTTGAAACAATATTTTTAATCACTTTAAATATCAAAGTGTAGTGTATCATTTAGTAGGACTTTTAAAGTCTATTGATTGGTTAAAAAACAAACAAAGAAAAAGAAATATGGGCTTCCCTGGTGGCGCAGTGGTTGAGAGTCGCCTGCCGATGCAGGGGACACAGGTTCGTGCCCCGGTCCGGGAAGATCCCACATGCCGCGGAGCGGCTGGGCCCGTGAGCCATGGCCGCTGAGCCTGCGCGTCCAGAGCCTGTGCTCCGCAACGGGAGAGGCCACAAAGTGAGAGGCCCGCGTACCGCAAAAGAAAAAAAAGAAAAAATTCAGTGCATATGACATGAACCCGTGTCCCCTGCATCTCAACCACTGTGCCACCAGGGAAGCCCATGCACTGAATTTTGTTCCCTCAAAATTTGAATGCCAAAACCCTAACCCCCAATGTGACTGCATTTGCAGACAGGGAAACTTCAATTAAATGAGGTCATAAGGGTGAGGCCCTAGTCTGATAAGAAGGACAGACCAGAGCTCTTGCTCTCTATCTGTACACACACAGAGGAAAGGCCCTGTGCGGATATAGCAAGAAGGTGACCATCTAAAAGCCAAGAAGAAATGCATGCCCAACCACCAAACCTGAGGGCACTTAGATCTTAGATTTCCAGTCTCCAAAACTGTGAGAAACACTCTCTTGCTTAAGTCACCTAGACTGTGGCAGCCCTAGCTGACAAATAGAACCACCAACCTACTCCTAGAACAAGTATCTACAAGGTTTTTCTACAAAGAGATAAATAGTAAATGTTTTCAGCTTTGTGAGTCATAAGAAAATGTGTCAGCTATTCAACTCTGCTGTTATACTGTGAAGGCAGTCGTAGATAATATGTAAATAAACAAGTATAGCTGTGTTTCAATAAAACTTTATTTAGAGAAACCGGCTGAAGCTGTAGTCTGCCAACTCCTGCTCAAAAAGCTTCTCTTGGTAACAATACCATGTATCAAAAAAATCCCAAGAATTTGCTTCTGGCAGACACCCGAAATCTCCAGTTCTTAATATTACCAATGGAACTTAAATATTTCTTACCAGTAAAGTGCACATGACACTGGAGAACTGAGAACACTTCACTGCAGCCCTCCTGCATTCTTGTCTGAAATGGCTTATTCACACATTCTCCTAATTGTCCTTCTAAAAATGCCCAAACAGTGGCTTCTAATCCATAGTATAGTTTTTCTCTTTTTTGAGAAACATCCTTAATCAATTATGTCCAAAACAAGTTACGTTTTGCTTGCTTCCCTACTTTTTTTTTTTTTTTTTGCGGTACGCGGGCCTCTCACCACTGCGGCCTCCCCCGTTGCGGAGCACAGGCTCCAGACGCGCAGGCCCAGCGGCCACAGCTCACGGGCCCAGCCGCTCCGCGGCACGCGGGATCCTCCCGGACCGGGGCACGAACCCGCGTCCCCCGCATCGGCAGGCGGACCCCCAACCACTGCGCCACCAGGGAAGCCCTGCTTCCCTACTTTTAAAGCCCTGTAAAATACTGCCTGCCTTCCCAAGTTAGAATGTTCCTTCAGAGCCTTCTCAGGCCAGAAATCCTCAGAAAACAAACAAACAAACAAACCTTTTAAAAGCATACGCTGGCTATGCACTGGTGACTGGTGACTGGGACCTTCCACAGACATTTCTGCAGTAATATTAGGCCCAAACAAACACTCTCAAGCACATTTTTTAAGTTGACCTAATTTTCTTCCAAAGGATTTCTTGTCATAGACTCCTAGCTCCTAGTGTCAAAAGTCTACCCCTTCTTCATTTCTCTCAAACCCCTGTACCAATAAGCTGGGCTAGGACATTGGCAGAGGCAGCCAAGTAAGAAAAACCAGGATTGAGAGATACTGAATTTTGTTCTCTGCAGGGTTAATTATGCCTTTCCTACAACCCTAATCCATCAGACTTCTTCAATATAAGTCAGCCTGAACCATACCAGGCCCTCCATAAATATTTATTGAATGAATGAATTGGAAGCACAAGTTCATGTTTTAAATGATGTAAGATCTGTAGTCCAGGAAAGATCACTTTGCACCTTGAAAAAAACTCAAGCACGATGGCTGCTGGAAATAGGAATTTTTAACACAGAGAGCATTACTGTCAACCATACACTTTTCTAAGAGAAAGGATAGATGTACTGAGAGAGACAGTCTGTCTGATACCTCTCCATAAATGTTTACAAATCAATGCTCTTATTATTACTAACAATGCAGCAATGAATAACCTTGTATGCATTTCTTATCTTCCATGGACAGGCAGGCAGGGCTTCAGGTCCTTGCTTCCTGTCTGTAATAGGATTCGGCTTTCACAGTCCTCCCCATGAGCCTTTGCAATGCTTCCCCATAGGTGGAGTGTATTTCATTGTCCCGATGACTTTAGACTTAGTCATGTGACATCTTTGCCCACTAGAATGTGGGCAGAAGTAAGAGAGTGCTAATTTCAAGCAGCGACTCGAAGTCCACTGTGTTTCCGCTAAGCCCCTTTAGCTTCTGCCCCTGCATTAAGAACAGCATGAACCCGATAGCAGGAGATACTTCAGCCCTGGTCCAGCAATGAGAAGGTCCCAGACAGACCAGAAGCTGACCTGCTGCCCTCATGTAATTCAAGCAATAATTAAATGCTTTCGTTGCAAGCCACCGAGATTTCCGTGTTGCTTATTGCTGCCACAAAAACTGAACTAGCAGAGTGAGGCTAAATTTCCAGAACTGAGACTTCTGGGTCAAAGGGTAAATGCAATTTTCATTTTGATAAGTATTGCCAAATTTCACTCCATAGCAATAGTACCATTTTGCACTGCAACAGCTTATCAGTATATCTATTTCTCAACAGACTCTGCAACTGATCATGTTAAACTTTTGGATTTTTCCCAATCTGAGAAAGAAGAAATTATATCTTCGTGTCCTTTATATTTGCCTTTCTCCAGTTAAGTCTGAGATTATTCCTCTGTATAGTTTAAGGCTCCTGTGTTTCAGAGGATTCTCTGTTAATACCTTTGTACATTTTTCCTTTGGTTTGATAGTAGTTTCTTCTCAGTTTCTAGATGCTGTATGTGCAGTAAGTTTGGTCCTTTACAGTATGATTGACAAATATTTTCTCTATTTGTCCCTTGTCATTTGACTTAGCTTATCGTTTTGTGTTTTTTTTAACCTTCAATTCAGGTATGTTTTGTTTTACTTTAAATACCTAAATCTGTGTAATCTTCTTATGGTTCAAATAGAACAGAAATCAATCGGATCTCTCCTAGCTAGATGTCACCAAGTGGTAGAAGAAGCAAATGTGGTAAATAAAGTATGTTTGATAGAGCTGTTTGCTGGGTGTATTCTACTAGGGTTAGCCCTTTCATATATGAGTTACATATTTCACAATATAGAGATACCTGGGTTTGATAAGTCCTGCTTTACTGTTATAAACAAGATTCTTTTCTTAGGATAGTCAAACCCAGGTTTTAAAAAACTCACATTTTTTTTTTTTTGTAGAATTAAGTGCTACAAAAACATGGTCCTAGCCAAATCTGAAAAGAATTAAAAGGAATAGGAATCATTTTATATGGATGAATAAGAACAAAAATAATAAAAAAGTCACAAAACTTGCTCCAAGAAACACACTGTAGCAGAATAATCTGATTAATAAAATATATATACCTTATTTTTTGCTACAGGTTCATCACAAAAGAATGAAAAGTATATTAGTCAATTTCCCTGCACCTCTTTCCTGCTCCACACTCACAGCCATAGACAATAACCCAGTCTCTATTTTCCAGAATAGTGAATTTTTGAAATATTTTAATTAGTTTGTACTTTAAAAATTTCATTGTATGCTCTCTCACACATTATTTTAGGTTGGAATCTGAAATTATTCATCACCAGTTTAAACACTTACACTATATTTTTAGCTTTTAATAAAAATAAATGGTTTAAATAAACCTGTCCATATAAGTGCCCATATAAGGTTAAATTATGTTGGACATAATTTGTGAATACTGCAAATGAATGTATTACTCTGTCGACTCATTCAGTTCTCAATTTCTTGAGACTATGGGAAAATGAAAAAGAAAAAACCCACAAAAAATCTTACTGAGCCTTATCAAATGCCTTTTAATTATACTGTTAGTCTTTGACCTCAACACACCTTGATTAACTCAATATATTCAGAAAGGTTTGGGAAGATTGAAATATTATTCATTTCAATATGTCTTTGCCAATAAATGTTTTGGATAAAATGTTTTAATCTCATCACAGTCTTTATAATATATGTTTGTCAAAACCTGGACATACAGATTTACCTTATCCAATTTGGAAAATGTCAGCCATATAAGCTAATTGGAAAAAAACAGTCAATATTTTCCACCTGATCAGCCGGATCAGAATTCTTTCTGTCAGAGAAAGTCTGACTTCATTTTTCAATTCAAATAAACATATTAATATGCATTCCCATGACAACCAGCTTGTTTCTGAATTCTAGTTCTAAGACAGATAAGACAGAGTCTTCCCATGAATATCTTGGGTGGGTGAAAGAGTGTGCTTCTGCCACCTTCAATATGTCTTACAGAAGCTCCCTTGCTTCTTCTTTCGCAGAACTCTCCCAGGAGTAATTAACTCTTTCACAATAGTTGGTGAATGAGAGAGGGAAGTTCTCCAAATGAAAACTGTCATTGTTTCTCTACTGTCCTGCTCTAAAATATATATATATATATATATATATAAATCCCAACAAACTATCTGTTTCTAAGGCCACTTTAGAAACAGAAAGGTACATGAGACAGGGACAAAGAAGGCTGCCTTAATTAAAGGTGTCTTTCTGGAAAATAATTCTTATTTCAAGCTGTCACTTTGTTTTACACCCTAGCACAATCGATGGCACAATCTCAGGCTGATAATCTTAGGAAAGAACAGGTACGGAATTTGACTTTCTAGGATATGATTTACTGAAAATACTCTTTGCCCTTTGAGCAGTATGGGTTTGAACTGCCGGGGTCCATGTATATGTGGATTTCTTTCACTAAATAGGTACTACAGTGCTACGTGTTCTGTAGTTGATCCTCAAATATGGAACCTGGGATATGACGAAACCAGGAATACAAAGGCTAACTATAAAACTATACACGGAGTTTTGACTGTGTGGAGGGTCAGCGGCTCTAACACCCATGTTATCCTTGGATCAACTGTGTACTCCTTGGAATGTTTCTGTGTACTGCAAAAAATCGCCTCTGCCCAGTTTTAAGTCTATTATCCCAAAAGGTAATATTTCCTCTTCCTAGGGGAAACTTGACAGAAATTAAAAAACAAAACAAACAAAAAAAACCATTAACTTTTCAGACAAACCAGATTACCTGAGAAGGGGGAAATTTCCTATTTCAGTCTCTGATTTTCTAAAATAAACTAAATCTCTCCTTGCAGAGAAAAGAATACAGTGCAGCTAATATAATCCTATCTGACTCAGTCTGATTACGTGACGTAAGACATGGTCTATAATATTGAGGCAGGCTCTGGGGAAGGTTGTGTGCCTTCCAAAAAGTGAAACAATTAATTGTCATATACGGAAGATTCTTTCCAAAAATTAGATACTCAAGTCATAGGCATTTGAGCAGCAGCTAAGACACTATACCAAGCTGCCTCAGTAATAGTATTGTTTTGATGTGGAGAAGATTAAAACCTGAAGAAATGGCTGACTGTCCTCCTTGAGTTCTTGCATTCATTCTAGCTGAATTACATCTCAAAGAAAAGACTTCGGGAAGAATAAAAAAAAATCAAAGAGAAAGATTTATAGATTAGCCTTGTGAATTTCTTCCAGGGGGATTGAATTTTTATCCATTCTGGAAAATTGGTACAGAAGGTACTGGCTAGGGAATATTGAAATCCAAGAAGCATGGACCTGAACTAGTACAGTAGGTACGTGGAAAGTAAACACTGAACGGTACTCCAATTCAAGCTCATTCTAACCACACTTAATTTTGTTTTCACTTTTTCCAATTACTGAAGATGATGAAGACAGAGGAGTAAGAACAAATGACAAAGAGTGTCCGTGAGTCAAAGGAGCCAACCACAAGAATAGTTCCAGTCTGGACCTAAAACAAATTGGGAATTAATCTAGCAGACCAGAGTCTGATTTTTACTTTGTTGGATTTCAACAGGATGAGTTCAGGCATCTATGCTCAGGGCATGTGGTGAATGGATACTCTTAATAGCAATAATACTACAGATGATAATAGGAAATGCCTATATGGAACTTATACTGTGCCAGGCACTTTGTAATCATTTTTACATTCATCACCTCATTTAATCCATGCAACAACCCTATGCAGCAGGTACAAACATGGGCAAAACAGGTATCCTTCCAAATCTGCTGAGGATGTGATGGCCAAGACACGTGCAGAGAAACTGCGACATGAATCTCTTATCAAAATTTGGAATACCCTTATCAAGTGATTGAGAAGGAACATTTCAGAAATAATCACACTCACTTGAGGGAGGTACAAATGCTTCTTTTTCCTCTTTTCTTGTGAGAAAGATGAACATTTTATGGCCGCCAATAACCACCAAGGGAACCTACTACTTGTCAGGGAAAAGGAAGGGCTGTTTTGGAGCTCTTGATGAAATGGAAGGGAATGAAGGCTATCCTGTTTCCACAAGAAACTAGGTTTAGGAGGAATTTTAAAAACCTTTTCTGGGGGTACACTGAACTGGATCTTGGAGGTGAAAGAGATTAAGGTCATAAAGATCACCCAATAGTGTGTAACTAGAAGAGTAGACACTGGCAATCCTCATGACACCCCTTGCTGTGCCACCTGACACGGCTGCCAAGCAGATGCCATTCGATCCCATCTTAGGAGAGGAAGCCCACAAGATGAGCAGGCACATCCTCCAACCCAAATGGCAGAGCCCAGAGAATCAGGAAAAGATGATGACTATGGATGGAGAAATCAGCTCACACTGTCAAAATTGAATCCATTTGTTATTTTATCAAACCAAATAAAGCTGCTCTCCTTCAGGAGTCATGTATGCCTTGTTCTTGCACAGTGCCCTGGCACGTGACAGAATTCCCCATACATTTATTTACTAGGTGTGGTTAAACCTTCAGTGTCACAGAATTTGGAGCCTTGCAATGGTCCTGTAAAGGAGTGGATTTCAAATGGACAACCTTGGCTTGAGCAGTCAATACCTCACTGACAAGCAGATAGAGCTAAGAATCAGATGCAAATCTGCAATTTTTCCTAGCCAGTTCAACCTCTCCAGGACTCTGTAAGAGTCAAAGGCTAATACGATATTTAATTACTCATGGGAAATTGGCAAAATTTAATCAGATACTAGTCTGGGAAATTTTTAATTGTAAAAAATTTAAATTATTCAGACCATAATCTTTGATAAAAATGCAAAAAAAAAGACAAAATATGACAAAAGTTGAAACACAAAAATGTCAAACCTTTAGAAAGAAAAAAAATAAAACCTTTAAAAAATTCAATATAGATGAGCTCACAGTGAGATTATCAAACCCAAGCAAAGCGAGATATTTTAAGAACAAGCAGAAACAACAAACACTTTAAAATCACAAAGAAATTCAAATATTAAGGTTTTTTTTTTTTTAGTGTTTGAAGAAATAGAAGACTGCAGTTTTGCTATTACAGGGGAAGAGCTCTATGATTTCTGAGAAATATCCTTCCCCAAGGCGCAGACTCATGGACTGCTTAATGCCAAGGGTAGGACAAGAAAACAGAACATCTCTGGTTCTATCATGAGCCTTGTGCCAAAAACATTAGTCCAGTCTCAATCCACAACTAAATGAACAAGAGTGTGGTGCAAGGGTTCCTCTAGTCTGATGTGAACAGGCAAAACTGACTTGTGTTATTCTGATCCCAAGTTTATATCACTCGGCTTACTAAATAGTTGCTCAGCAGAAGCCTTTTAGAAATCCTTCAGATCCAGGAACATCTTAATATAAACACTTGCTAGAAAAAGTGGTTATATTTTGGTAAAAATGTGGGGGGCAGGTCCCTTAAAGACATATGTGCAATGTGAAACGGGTCTCCAGTGAGGGGACCATCAGTATTTAGGGATATTGTTAATAATTTCAGAGAAGAAGTGATATCTGAATTCTGCTCTTGAGACATTTTCCTGTGAACAATTCCTTGGAAAGTGGCTCTGCAAAGGCTCAAGGGGAGGATGCTGAGGTCCTAAAAGTAGCAGAACCATCTGCTGGGCTAAGAGTTTGTGGAAGATCACCCTGCCCACACTGCCCAGCTCCATCCTGGAAATGCATTAGACTGACTTGAGAGAAAAACAAAACTTAATTGTGCTAAGAGACCGATTTGGGGGTTGTTATTACAGTCAGTGTCAGCTTCGCCTATTTGTACTTTTCTTAAATTTGATTGATAAGGTTTTCTTTACTCCATATTTCTCCTTTTACTATTTAAATGCTATTCTCTATATCCATTCTGCAAATGGTTATTGATATATCATTTTTAACAATACCCAAAATAATTGTTACTAGGCTTAAGCATGTCTAAAGTTAATCAACTTCAATAACACCCCTGCATACACACCTCTGGGCTCCAAAGAGTACAAGGCTTAGCTCCATTCGTTCTTTCTATTGTATATCATATTTCTCCCCTATTTTAGCTTGCTTTTATTATACCCCTTAAATGGCATTTTATAGGTTATAATATACAGCCAAGCCTTGCTTACATTGGTCTAGATGTTTACCAATATCTTTTCTATTACTTTCTGAATTTTATGCCTTCTTTCAATGGGAAATTTTCCAAGGCCCTGATTAACTTTGAGTTCCTGTTGAAAGGATTTATGTTTGCCTGTCACCTGTGGGTGCTTTCAATTCCAGACTTCTTTGTATTAATTTTTCTCTTTGAGGTCTTCATGGGCCACACAGGTAGCACAAATATGTACTACAAAACTATGCAAGGGATCACTGGTGCTTATAAATTCTCAGATGGAATGTTTTTTCTTGTCCCCATCTAGTTTAAGGGTTAAGAAAACAAGTTTCTGTTTTTTTTTTTTTAACATCTTTATTGGAGTATAATTGCTTTACAATGGTGTGTTAGTTTCTGCTTTATAATAAAGTGAATCAGTTATACATATACAGATGTCCCCATATCTCTTTCCTCTTGGGTCTCCCTCCCTCCCACCCTCCCTATCCCACTCCTCTAGGTGGTCACAAAGCACCCAGCTGATCTCCCGCGGCTGTTTCTTCTACCTTTTTGTGTGAAAGTATTATTTTGTTTTCACTCTTATACTGCAGGTGTAGCCTTTGGGGTAGCAGCTTTGTAGAGAGACATTTTGTCAGATTCCCTATTTTCTGTGAGCTCTGGGGTTTATTTTTTGCCCCCTTTATTCCACAAAGTCTTCAAAGTAATTATTGAATTGCTTCAAGTTTTGACAGAATTGCCCATTGAGAGAAGGCCTTTGAATACTCTTAATTTCAAGTTCCTGATTTAGTTCCATTTCTGGGCCTTTTTCCTTACATTTATGCCTGCTTGCCATTGGGTTTAAAAAGAAAAAAATTTTAGGGCTCCCCTGGTGGCGCAGTGGTTGAGAGTCCGCCTGCCGATGCAGGGGACATGGGTTCGTGCCCCGGTCCGGGAAGATCCCACATGCCGTGGAGCGGCTGGGCCCATTAGCCATGGCCGCTGAGCCTGCACGTCCAGAGCCTGTGCTCTGCAATGGGAGAGGCCACAACAGTGAGAGGTCCTTGTACCACAAAAAAAAAAGAAAAGGAAAAAGAAAAAAATTTTAACACAACATCATAGATCAACTATACTTCAATAAAAATTTTAATTCAAAATTTTGGTTGATTTTACAAGAACTGTTCTACCCAGTTTTCTTTCTGAAAGTATAATTTCTTCTACTTTTCTATAGATTTAGTTGTAATAGATTAAGGATTTCTAAAAGTGTTATAGAATGATAATTTTCAGGTTATTAATATATCTGTCCCCAAATGACTTAATTGTATCATTTTTTTCACTTTTTTCTTGCTAAAGATATCAAAATAAATCCAATGCATAACATGGCCACCCTTCTAAGAATAGTCACCCATTTCCCCCCACCCCTAATTTCCCATACCCCTCACAAAACCTCAAAACTTAAGTAGGTTTCTTTTTGGATCCAATTTTTCTCTCTCTTATTACTCTCTCTAAATACCAGCAGGCCACTGTAGCCTTCCTAAATTTTCTTAGTGTTCCCTTAACACTACCCGAGAATACATTTTCCCAGCATCCCATGCACCTAAGCAACGAGCATGTAACCCCCATCAGCCAACAAAATGCAGAATGAGAATTACTTAAATGCAGTTCAGTCATGAGCTATTCTCAAAGGTAGATGGTGAAATCAAGTCTTAAGAAGGTGGCAGCATAAAAATATAACACTGGGGGCAGAAGTGGCAGGAGTCTCTATCGTAACCATGGTACCTTAGCCCTGGAGTAGTCAGGTGGTGACACAGGGTCAATGTTATGCCTCTTCTGCTCCCAAACCTGATTCTTGGGCTCTTCTGGATGAAGAGCCTTTAATATTTTCTTTCCCTGTCTAAATATCCTTTAATATTTTAACATTAAATATCCTTTAATATTTTCTTTCCCTGTTTAAATCATGTAGAATGGGTTTCTGTTGAAATCTAAACTTATGACTAATTCTAGTATTGTTTTTCAATCCTGGCTACATACTGTTATCAACTGGAGTATCAGCAGTAGTATTGCTTCTAAAAATACCAATGCCTAGGATTCATTAGGATTAATGAAATCAGAATTTCTGTGGAAGGGCAAAGGCATTCCTATGGTATGAAATTTTTCTAGGTGAATCCAAGATACACTCAGAGTTGGGAAAGACTGTTCCAGGGGCTATGTACAATATAAAGAACCCCAGAGTTATATTAGCAAAAGGGAAAGCATGATGAGTACTGGGTAGGTAGTTTACCAAAAAATCCTTTCAATTACACCCCACCTGAAAACCAGTGAAGAGAAAGTCACTCCTTTGTTCATAAGAGATCTTTCCCTAAATATTAAAATAAAATGCATGTTACTGCCCTTATTTTCAGGCTCTGAATATTCATTCTAATTCTTACATTCTTCAGAGGTCATTTCTTCAACAAGTTTAACCACAAGTGATATGAAAGAAAATGAAAGAAAGTGAAATTGACCTTGAGACATTTATGAATAATAATGAACTTAGCTACAACTCATGCCAATTTCACAGGGAAGAAGGCTTAAGCCATCAATCAGGAAGATACTTTTTACCCTTACTTTGCATTTAATTCTTAAAAAGGAAATTTGGTCAGCTTGCTTGTTTTTTATTTGTTTTTTAACTACATCAGAAATGAACCGATGACTTAGAAAACAGAGAAGGAAATATCACTAATAGTTGTAAACTGAAGTATAACATCACAACAGAGATTTTCTAATATGTATCTGATCAATTCAATTTTCTACACAATTTTTAAAACACACTGTATACATGTTTATTGTTTTAG
Source organism: Aethalodelphis obliquidens (assembly GCF_003676395.1). Taxonomy (NCBI): domain Eukaryota; kingdom Metazoa; phylum Chordata; class Mammalia; order Artiodactyla; family Delphinidae; genus Aethalodelphis; species Aethalodelphis obliquidens. The sequence goes on along the minus strand of NW_020837949.1, from coordinate 9,669,560 downwards.
TAAAATTCTACCAAAACTCATTCATTTATGTAATAAGTATCTATTTATAAAGCATAGAAAATAATTTGTTTCTGTTATTCTTTGTAAATATATTAATAATTACTTTTAATCTGTTGATTCATTATTGGTTTGCTTTTACATATATAAAAATATTTCCAGTTTAAGCTACTTTTGGAAAAGAAGTTCTATTTGGAAAAATTAAGTGTAAAACATCTAAAATGCTTTTTATATTTCAATGCAGCCTTACAAAAACTGTTTATTATAGCTTTGAACTGTAGAGTAAAATACCTTCTAAGAAAAAATTTTAAGTGAGTGGGGTATAGCCTCCACCTGACTAAAGATTAATGAAAATGCGAAACAGGTTTCAAATATCTTAAGGCTTGCGTTAATCGTTCCTGAGATTAAAATAAGATCTGGAAATAAAATGGATTTTTCTGGGAAGAAGGCTGATAACTTAAAAAAAAGTTGGAAAACTCTACTGAGTGAATGATGAAAGGGTTTGGGTAATATAAGTTTGTGAATTATTGAAATATAAAGTCCTTTTGGACTTTATTTTTTAAATGTGTATCTGTTTTAAAAAATCAAATATTACCAAATATTTTAATGCTAAAATCCCTTCCCTACATCCTCTTAATATAAGTATATTCTAACTTATAGATAAAACACTGATCAATATTTACATTATTTTGACTGTCTAAACATGGTTTCTTGTGTTACTAGTTTATTATGTTAACGATTATTTTCTTGTGTAATGTTCCCCCAGGAGTTAATAATTTAATCATAGCTCCATAAATAAATTTCTATAAACTTATTGTTCAAACTAGCCATATACCAGTCACCAGTGTTTTTAGTATTCTTTATTTTTTTCCAAATGTTCAAAGGCTTGGTATCATTGCTTTATTTCTCACAGCCCTTTCTAGTAGAGCCTTTTTTCTTACTATAATAGGCTGATCATTGATAATGTTTTCCTGAGCCAGATCCCCTTTTCTCCAGAACTCATATCTTCCTTTTCCTCAGATTTCTTCCTAACTTGGGTGGTGAATAAGCTCCATTCATATCCTAAACTAAATCATATAGGAGATAAATTTTCTGTGATGTTGTATGTCTAAAACTGTCTTTTTATTTGGTATCACAATTTATTAGGATTTGACTACCTAGAAATCTAAGGTAAAATTACTTTCAGTAAAAATGTCAAAGACATTTTTCCACCACTCTCCAGCACTCAAAATATTTTGATTATCATTTATTCATTTGCAACTTGTTTTGCTTTTCTGCAAGATTTTAGTAGGCATGTTTTATGCCTCATATTCTAATACTTCTATTGTTTAAGTTTTTGTTAACATCTGAGTTCTTTTTCATTCATTGTTTGATCTTTTCTAATCCAGAGACTCACTAAAGGAGATTTACCCAGAAAGAAAATTCAGGAAACATCAGAAATTTGAAGGCAAAAAGGTGTTAGAAAAAAAAAAAAAGACGAAATGCTTTGAGCATGAAAATACTCGCTGCTTAGCAGAGATGGATCTCAAAATACCACAGAGTAGATCTCAAGAAAGAATCTAATATTCTGGAGGAGGGGGTTGAAGAGATTTGTTCAAAGATCAGAAAGATAAAATCATTAAAGCTGAATCATATGGTAACTTGTGACTGGCTGATGTTCACAGAGTTATACACTTGTTATTATAAAGAATCTCTAAGGTGAACATCAGTTACTAGAATATTCTGTCATCACTTTAAATTCACTGACATTAAAATCACTCAATTAACCATTTTACTTTTTGTTTTCCCTTGACAATTGCAAAATATTTAAAGAAAACCAAATAAATTTTCCTGGGTTGATTTAAACTTACAATTTATAGGAAAAGTAAATTATTAAAGTATAAATTCTTTAAAGGACTATGTCATCATCACATTTGTATCCTATAAAACATAAATGTATTGTCAGATCTCTAGTAGGTAGATATATACACCAGTGTTTGTATTTACCCCAATTATAAACAATTAAAAAAAGGTGTGTTCAGGTCAACCACCTGATACTTTGTGGTACCCAGCACATCATTTATTTAGAGTTTAAGAAGGGTTACATATCAGTCACTGAGGCAATACCTTCATAGATGATATATAACTGGGATTTTACTCTGATATAATTTTATAAGTAACAAGTAAATAAATATCCTATTAAATATTCTTCAACTTTAATTTTCAAAATATTTCAAGAGTAGGATGTCATTTCTAAGAACTCTGTACACAATTTAATAAAAAATATATTCAGTATACAATTTTTTTTGCAATGCACTTAAACTACTATTAAAGATATTACAGCTGAAAGAAGTTCAACTGCAAACTATCAAAGAACAATATTTCTTTCTAAATTGCAAATACTGAATCCTCTCAAATTGAACAGATAGAATTTTAAAATAAATTACTTTAACAGATTCCTATTCATATGTGATAAATTTATACCCCACATTTAGTGAATAAAATCCACTGGGGCATGCAATTGACACAATGTGAAACTTACCAAAAAGGCATTTTGACAATAACATGGGAGAGTACAAGAGTACTCAGAGAGTGCTCCACTAAAAATGAAAGAAATAAAACTCTTTTCTTATTATACACCCTTCAATATAGACATCAATATTTCAATAGGCATCAATATTTCAACCAGTATGAATTCCATTACCACTATTTTATAGTCAATTTGAGATATATGGAGTCTCCCATAAACCATACAGGAAGACAGCAACAGTCCTAAGGCTAGAATTCTGTTTCCACTCTGTTGATTAAATACTATATCTCTACAGTTCCCTAACTGGACACTATCAGTTTTAACATGCCTAAATAATTATCAGTAAAGGAATAAAGCCAACATTACAGATATTCAATAGGCAGAAAATACAACAAGATACTCCGAGGAGTCTAAAAAGTGTAAGAGTAGCGGGAAATATACAAAGAAAAATAGGGAGTTTCGTTTCACTGGTTTAGTGGATGCTTCCTAGTTTCATAATAAACTTCAAAAGAGCCCAAGAACTCCCCAAAGCATTTTAACTTCCTTATTAAAAACTGAAGATCCCTGTTTTCTTCGCTCCAGACTACTAAAGCAAAATAAAACCAACAGCATTGGGAAGAAATTAACTACCATATAAAAGAATAAATATTGCAAATACTTCATTGAAAGTGAACTGATTCTTCCCCACCAGATGTTTCAGTGTGCTTTTTATCTTGGTGATGGAGTTTTTCCAAATCAAGATTTCCTACTTTGTATTTAAGTAATGTGATTTTCATTTTATTTTTAAGCACCTTCCTAAGGGTCATGACTGCAACTATGAAAAGCTTTATGTATAATATTTATTATTATTTATTGTTACTAAACTACATAGTAAAATCAAAATCTAAGATAAGATTCAATCTATTTTTAAAGCATATAATGAAGTTTTTACTTTTACAGCTACTTCATTTTAGTGTTTTTTGATCATTACAAACTCTGTCATTGAACAAAATAAAGGCTTTGCTTTAACAGGGCATGACTGTTACTCTTATTAGCTCTTTGCAACATTTAAACTATTCCATCCATATTTCACGTTTATTATTTTCTTTAAAAAACTTTAAACTATGCCAGTAATGGTTCATTTGGTCATTTAATGAAACTATGTCTAGTGTTACAATTATGGAACATTACCAGCGCCATTGTCTACTCTTTACTTTCCTTCTCTAGCCAGCATCATGTATTTTTTAAATGTTTTCACACTGCATGATCAACAATATCCAATTTCAATTTCTTCTCAACCATTCTGTTTGGACTATTTCCATAAAACTGAAAATTCATATCTTCATGCATATCAACATCTAAGAATTTTTAACAAAACAGAGAGGAATTGTTATGCTCTGACTCCTCTGTGCTGTATCTCCATCCTCCCCCCTCCCCCTCAAAAAATTACAGTCATGCTTAATTGAAACCTAGGATAGCTATAAAGCCCTTATTCTTAAATACACTCATCTGAGATTGTTCTGAAAGGGTCTCATTATAATTCACTATTAATAGATAGTATTGGAAAACAAACCTTTGAACAGTTCTTTCTAAAATCTGATTGGTAGTAACTGTGGAAGTCCTGGAACCAATCCCCGTTGGATACCAAGTGATGACTGTCCCTCTCTCCCAGTAGCAAGGCCCCATGCCATCCCCACAATTCCATGAAACAGCCGGTGCCTTTTGTTCTGGGCTCCCTCAATAGGGAGATGACCCCCATGTCTGTGTGGATCCACTTGACTCTTAACTGGTTGCTGATCCATGGGGAAATAGAATGGGGTACTTCTAAACCTTCTCTGGTTTTAGACACTTGCTTATACCAGTGCAGTGAGTGATTAAAGGCTTGACTCTCTAATTTTTGGCTGTTGCTTTGACTGACAGCTCTGACACCTGATGGCTGGGCTCCCTCTCACAGCTCAGCTGAACTGACATCATCTAACTGACTTGACCACTTGTATTTCTTAGCACCATAATATGTTCATTCTTGAGACGGTTTCATCTTCACTGAGCCTCTAACCCACTGTTTCTGAGCCTTTTCTGAGTGATTATCTGTTGAGTGTCATTCCCCTCCTAACAGAAGAAGCACACCTCTGAGCAAAATTATGCACACAATGTCAGGGATTTTAGGATTTGTAAATTCAAGTTGCCTCTATATTGCATATTCTTTTAATTGCAATAAGTAAACATTTCAAGATACCGGTAGAAAGAAATTAATCCAAAACATTTAATTGTCCCTCGCTAAACAACATTCACAGATGACCTGGAATTCTTCCAGTTCTTTATTAAAAGTAAATCTGTGACTCAAAATTCCATGGTCCTAGGCTGCCATGATGTTCAAAACAGACACAACCAAGACTTTGAGACAAGAACCTCAGACAGAACCAAAGGGGGAAAATGTATTACCTCCTCCAGTCATATGCCAATCGTTATTTTCTTAATATTATTTGAGGGTGATTCATTGATTACAACTGATTATAAGTGCCTTATTTCAGTTAAAGAAATATGAGTGAGATTCTTGTTTTCTCTAGGAAAAAATTGTTTTTTGACAAAGGGAATTCTCAAAGAAATTTTGTCCACTTCATCTTTTCTCTTTCCTCCGTGCAATGTGTACATTTTATGTCCTGCTTGCTATGTATGGTTCAATAGCCATAATGTGTTACCGAATATCCAAGAGAAAATAAAAGAATAAAAATTGCATGGCAACACCACAGTACGGAGGATTCTGGATCTCTGAAGGCCCATCCATGGCTGGAGTTCACTAAGTCAAGGTCAAAATCACTGTTCAAAGCTTTTTAGCTTAAGTTTTCCAAAATACAGTTTTTTGAACATGAGTCATTTCAAAGTATATACACATATAAATGTCAATAAAAAGAGCAATATGAAAAGCTGCGTGTTTGGAAAATGTCATTATAGCTCCATCTTGGAGATTCACGACACACACGAGTACGATAAAGGCTCTTCAATCATATGTTTTAATGCCGAATTGGTCGACCACCACCGCAATCAATTTCAGAACAATTCCATCACTCCAGAAGGAAACCATTGATCTACTTTCTGTTTGTATAGATTTGCCCATTCTGTACATTTCATATACATAGAATCATATAATATGTTGTATCCTATAATTGCCGTCTTTCTTTAGTGTAATATTTTCAAGATTCATCCCGTTGTACCGTGTACCAATATTGCGCCACTGTTCCAGAGCGGGGATGGGGAAGTGTGAGAGCCTGTGTCCTCTCCGTTTGTCTCTCTTGGATCGGCACATCCACCCTATAAGTGAAGTAGGGCAAAGGTAAATAGGGCCCAATATTCTTGGCCTTGCCCTCTCCCCAAAATTGGGGCTGGGTGGAGGAAATGATCCTCAGACCTCTCAGTTGCACTCACTTGATAATTAGCCTCTATAACACTGAACTAGGGGAAGAGAATTTAAAATGTTGGCCACCTGTACCTCCCAAGGTGAAACCATAGCACTTGATGGGGAGATTTGGGGGGAAGGAGCCCTATCTTGACCACACTCACTCAGACGAGAACTTCTGTCACGCTGAGGTGGGTGGGTTTGGCAGGAGTGTCTTGGTTCGAGTGCCAACATAAATGTTTTGTTGTTCGCTATATGTTCTTTGGGAAAATTCCACAGACGTTAAATAGTTGACTTTTTAAAATCAGTTTCACCAATTATGGTCGCTTACTGGGGATAATATCCATGAAGTTCCTTCCTCAGACTACCTTTCTGGAAATTGTCCCTATGTCTACATTTTTGACCACTGAAAAAATGTGGTTCACAATATTTTTGATGTAATCTAAAAATGATCACTCTTTGGGCACAGTGAAATTCTTCACTGAACGCCTTTGTATGAGGGCTTCGTTTGATTAATGCCTTATTGTCGTTTCTCTCACACTGACTTACAGTATTACTAAACAAAATCAGTTGCTTTATGACAGTAAAAATGTAAAAACAGTTCAATCTTCTGAAGTTTTAACAATTACATTTTTCTAGGTTTCAAATGGTAGTCATCATAACAGCCACAGATTGTAAGAATTCCAAATCTATCATTTTATATTCAAAAAAATTCTTTTGGATTAATAGTGTATTTCTGGTACAGGTTCTTTCCTTAATGAATATATAATACTGATATACATATGTATATAAAATATGTATGTAATCTGTATCTATATATAGGATTTTAAGTCCATACCAAAAAACAGCAATTCATAATGAATCAGTTTATTAGAAAATCAACAAGTATCTATCATTATCTGTCATGTACTCAGCAACATACTATAGGAAACACAAGAATTATTAAGTATAAGTTTACCATTAGGGAGATAACCTAACTGAAGAGAAAATACAAATGTGTATATTTCAGGGGAAAAAAAATCTTGCCAGTCATTTCTGTTATGTTCTTCTGTACAACTCAGTTTTCCCTTTCCAGACCAACTATCTCAAGCCTCTGACTACAGCACACATTCTCATTTACAGAAAAAGATCAGAAAAAAGCTTCTGGTTACCAAAGGGGAAACGTGGAGGGGAAGGATAAATCAGGAGCTCGGGATTAACATACACACACTACTCTACATAAGATAGACAACCAACAAGGACCTACTGTTATAGCACAGGGAACTCTACTCAATATTCTGTGATAACCTATATGAGAAAAGAATTTGAAAAAGAATGAATATGTGTATAACTGAATCACTTTGCTGTACACCAGTGAAACTAACACAATATTGTAAATTATTATACTCTAATAAAATTTTTTAAAAAAAGGAACTTGCTCACTGCCTCAGCCTGAAGCAAACTTCTAAACCAAGGCACATGTGCACATAGTCCATTTAGAGATAACAGAGGGGGAACAGAAAAAATGAGGAAATGAAGAAAAACCCAGTTAGGAGTACATTATAGAGTTCACTGCCATGGGCAACTGAGACTTGATCCTGCCTACAACCTTCTCAAAACTGTCCACCCTGTGATTGAATAAGGTAATATTTATTCTTTGTTTCCCAACCCACAGTGGCTAAGGATTTCCCTTGGGCTTTTTAATGACCCCACATTTCAAGACTGATCGATGTGAAGGTGCTATCCAGCAGGCTCTAGCCTGTGCCCGTAGCTGTCAGAAAGTCCAAGTGGAAAGTGAAGAGTGATCATCTGAGACACTGTCAGTATGAATGGAACCCAAGCCCGCACATAACTCTGCCAAATGCATGGCCAGATTGGAGGTAATGACTACACAGTGAGAGCTGAGGGTAGCAGAGGCATATGATATACATTCTATAATACTTAATAAATACTAGTTAAGCATTATTAGATGAGAACTCCCTCTACAGAGTTACAGCAAGATTTCCTCTTTTTATATCCACTCTCTCCTTATTTTCTCCTGAGTAAATACAGGCACTGTCCTTCTTGCTATTGAACACTTAGCATTCCAACCTCACCTTGGTTCCCATTCCCTTCTGTCATTACTTAGGCAACTAAATAAAGTCACTCACGAACTTATGAAGTACGAAGAAACCACAAAAGTTTAGATGTTAAGCTATATGCTTGTAATGTATAAATAAACTAGTATTTTAAGAAGGTCAAATATCTGTTTTAGTTTGAGGAGTCAGGGAAAGCTTAGAGGAGCACACCCTAATTAAATTGGGCACTGATACTATATTCACATATGCAAACAAATGAAGGAAAATTATTGCATGTTTGTAATGAATAGAATAGCAAATATAGAGATTCAGAAATGAATATGGCATATATAAAATATATGAGGTAATAAAGCCTGGAAATAAAGATATATACATATTGATTAATAGTAAAATTGGATAAGGTAGAACCATATCATTAAAAAAATACTCAAAAGTTTGGAAATTCTTAGAATATCTAGCTGTATGAATGAGAACAAGTATTCTGATCAAGAGAGGGGGATAATTAAAGTAGCCGTGGATTAGGATGTATAATCAAATAAAATAGGTAAAATGGAGAGAAACTAGTAAAAGGAAAGCCAGATGTAAGGATCTTGTGTTATGGACATACAGTTGTGACGGATGGTCAGGCAACCGGATTAAAACAGTTATTTCAAATAGGTTTTGCCATATTAGATATAGAAAATGAAGATACAGAAAATGAAGGGTAAAGAAAATACAGGATGAATTAAATATGATTTCAAGAATGTTTACTCTGGGAAACAAATTAAAAGTGTTAATTTTAGGGATCATTAAAATGAAAGGAAATTTGGAAGAGTAAGAAGAAAAAATAAGTTGGTACAAAACAGATTGAGAGCACCTGAGAGAACTTAATACCAACTCTATCCAGAATTCGGATATTCCTTATGAGCTCACAACCCTATAAATCCTGGGAAACTGAGATCTGAGAATAAAATCCCCTAATGTAAATGGGACATAGGTAGATTAAAAATGGCCACAAATCATTTATAGCTCATCTCTTTAAGAGGGGTTGTTGGTCCCTGTAACTTGAATGTTCACCTGGCTTTGTGACTAATTTTGACTAATTGAATGAGATAAAATTGTACAACTTCCAAGCCTAGGCCTTAAGAGGTTTGTGTCTTGCACCATTACCATGACTGAGTATTGCCACAATATAGTTCAGCCAACAGCCAACACCCACTGCTACACATGTGAATGAGGCCATCACAGGCTACCCAGCCCCAGTGGGTAAGCTCCGTGCCTGCAACTCCATGAGTGAAACAAGGTAAGACCAGCAGGAGGACAGACCATCACAAGCAAAAAATAAAACAGTTTTCTAATAAGGCACTAAATTTTGGTGGAGTTATTACACACTAATAGAAGACTGATTAAGCATCCCCAAAAGTGGAGTGACACTTAAATAAAAACCAAAAACATGTGGCATTGGCTTTGGGTCCAAGGAGCAGAGGCTAGGAAGGTGGCAATCGAACGTCTGGTAGAGGCTGAAAATCAGAAAGGAAATTAAAATCTTGGCTTAGCTGTTAGGTTTGTTCACTCTGGCCTATTTTTCAGAGACATCACAAAATTGTTACATTAATAATCAGAGGCAATGTAATTCATTTAAGGGTTTTTAAAAGAGATCGAACTTTATTTTCCAACTAGCATTGTTCCCTATGTTCTCTAGGGAAAATGAAAAATGGAGGACTGTCCAGGTAGCGTGGAAGAAATGTCTTACATATGAGAAACAGTCATCATAATCTGACCATCTTTTGAAGTCCGGTGATTTCCGCTTTTGGAGTTGCCCTCGGTATTTGATTATGAAATGTGCCATGATTGGTAAATAGAATTTTAAAATGTCAATATGTATGAAGAAATATAATGGTTAACTTATGGAACTTTGGTATTTTATTCCACATGTTTCTGGATAGAAAGTTCTTGAAATGGTAGCTCACAGCAGAGGTGAAGATGGGAAATAATGAATCATCATGTAAAAGCTGGTGGCTGCCTCCTGTGACAGTGATTAAGTGATTATTTCTGCTTGGAAATAATCTTTGTACAAAGAGGACTGTTTATACTATGAGGCTTGTGGTTTGCCACAGACCTTATTTATTTTTATGGTGAGATTAATATGGCATTAAGGGCAAAGGGTGATTCTGAAAACAAATTTATGAGAGAACAGTGTTTTACAGACCACCACAGCTCCCCAGAATTTGCAAAAACTAAAAGTAAATGAACCATTTTGATGATGGAAGATTATCCATACAGCAGACCCACTGGCCCTCATCCCTTTGAGGGCAAATAGAAGAGTTGAACAAAATGTGAAATGAATTCATTTGAAGATCATTACAGAGGTAAACTGATGATGAGGGCTTAACAGCTTCCCATTAGAAAAGGAAAATGTTAGATAACTAATGAGGACATACTGTATAGCACAGGGAACTCTACTCAATACTCCATAATGATCTGTATGGGGAAAGAATCTAAAACGGAGCGGATATATGTATACGTATAACTGAATCACTTTGCTGTACAACAGAAGCTAACACAACTCTACTCCAATAAAGATTCATTTAAAAAATAGAGAAGGGGCTTCCCTGGTGGCACAGTGGTTGAGATTCCGCCTGCCGATGCAGGGGACACGGGTTCGTGCCCCGGTCCGGGAAGATCCCACATGCCGCGGAGCGGCTGGGCCGGTGAGCCATGGCCGCTGAGCCTGCGTGTCCGGAGCCTGTGCTCCGCAACGGGAGAGGCCACAACAGTGAGAGGCCCGCATACCGCAAAAAATAAAATAAATAAAATAAAAAAATATATATAGAGAGAAGGAAAATGACTCAGTCTGGTGAGATGGGGGGGATACATTTTTATAGGTGCATTTTCTGTTTGTGTTTTGGGAGGGGGTTGTTTTTTAACTTTATTTGACTGTGATAAGAATACTTAACATGCAATATCTCCTCTTAATCTTGTACGTGTACACCACAGCATAACTGTAAGCACGATGCCATACAGCAGATCTCTAGAACGTATTCATCTTGCTTAACTGAAACTTTATGCACGTTGATTAGCAAGTCTTCACTCCTCCTCCCCTAGCCCCTGGCAACCACCATTCCAGTCTTTGATTCTATAAATCTATTTTACATACTTCATATAAGTGAAATCATGCAGTATTTATCCTTTCGTGTGACTGGATTATTTCACTGAGCGTAATGTCTTCCAGGTTCATCCATGTTGCTACACAATGTGGAACTTTTAAAAAGCTGAATCATTTTCCATTGTATGTGCATACCATTTTCTTTATCCATTTATCACTCAGTGGATGTTTAGGTTGCTTTCATGTCTTGGCTACTGGAATAGTGCTGCAATGAATACAGGAGGATTAATATCTCTTCAAAATCCTGCTTTCAATTCTTCTGACACATCCCCAGAAGTGGGATTGCTGGATCATATGGTAGCCCTATTTTTAGTTTTTTAGGAACTCCCACACCGTTTTCCACAGCAGTTACTCCAGTTTGCATTCCCACCAGCTGTGCACAAAGGTTCCAGTTTCTCCACATCCTCCCCAGCATGTCTTTTGATATTTTTGGTAATAGTCATACTGAAAGATGTGAGGTGATATCTCATTCTGGTTTTCATCTGCATTTCCCTGATGATTAGTGACAATGAGAATCTTTTCTCATACCTAATGGCCATATATGTATGTCTTCTTCAGAGAATTGTCTATTCAAGTCTTTAGCCCATTTTTGAACCCAGTTACTAGGATTTTCATTGCTACTGAGTTGTAGGAGTTTCTTAAATATTTTGGAAATTGACACCTTACTAGATATATGGTTTGCAGATATTTTCTGCCACTCCTTAAGGTTGACATTTCACTCTGCCAATTGTTTCTTTTGTGGTGCAAGACTTTTTAGTGTGATGTGGTCTCTCTTCTCTAATTTTGCTTTTGCTACCTGTGCTTTTGTCGCCATATCCGTGAAATCGTTCCGAAGACCAATGACATGAAGCTGTTCACCTATGTTTTCTTCTAGGAGTTTTACAATTTCAGTCTTAAAACGAAGTTTTTAATCCATTTTGATGTGGTTTTTGTGTGTGAAGTAAAATAAGAGTCCAATTTCATTACTTTGCATACAGTTATCCACTTTTCCCAACACCATTTGTTAAAAAGACTTTCCCTTTCTTATTGTGGATCCTTGGCACCCTTGTCAAAGAGTAATTGGCCATATATGTGTAGATTTATTTCTAGGTTCTCCATTCTGTTCCATTGGTCTATATGCCTGTCATTATGCCAGTACTGTTTTAATTACTGTAGTTTTGGGATACATTTTAAAATCAGGAATTGTGATGCCTCTAGCTTTGTTCTTTCTGAAGATTTATTTGTCTATGTGTGGTCTTTTGTGGTCCCATATGAAGTTACTTTTTCTATTCGTATAAAAATACCATTAAAATTTTGAGTGTTTACACTAAATTTGCATATTGATTTCAGTAGTATGGGCATTTAAATATTGTCTTCCAATCAATGAACACAGGATGTCTTTCCATTTGGTTGTATCTTCTTTCTTTCATCAATGTTTTGTACTTTTCAGTGTAAAAGTCTTTTGCCTGCTTATTAAAGTTTTTTCCTAAGTGTATTATTTTTAGCGCTATTGTAAATGGCAGAAGGGTCATTCACCAAGAAGATAAAATGATTACAAACATACATATACACCCATGTTTTTCTCATTATGTGAATACCAAGCAACACAGTGAATACAGATTTATAAAGGAAATTATTTCTTTTTAAAAATGAGGTGACATACCCTGATCTTCCTTCCTGCATTGGATCCTGGATCCCACTGTATTAAATCAGTCCTCTATCTTCTTCCAACCCCAAGAGGCTCAGTCATTACACACTGTTAGCAGCTTTATGTTGCAAAATTCTTAGAGGCCCGGGAACCTGTGGCTTTAAACAAAGCCATGATTAAGAAGTGCCTTCCAAGGATTAAATACGGAATTTCCACCTTGGACAGTTAATACATTGACTAGTTCATTGAGAGGATGAAAAGGCATAAGGAGGGACAGTAAGGAGCTCTCTAAAGACATATTTAAGATAAATTAACAGTAGGATGTGAGGATCTGGAGAAAGCAGGTAAGAGTAAATTTCAAGCAAGAGGACAAATTGAATGGATTCAAGGATTTAACGAATGCCTGCGATTTAGGATAAGAAGTGACAAATAGATGATAGATATAAGAAAGAGCTCTGTGAATCATACAGCCTGGTTTCTAATTCTGTAATCTCTAACTTGAGCTATCTTTAAAGTCACTTTGGCTGTTAGCCCAGTTAATCACACGGGAGCCAACATTAAGGCAGCTATTTTCAATGTATTTGATTTAAACACATGAGACTCCAGAAGGTTACTGCACTGTGTAATATAATGATATGGACACATTTTAAAGTGCTTCCTAGCCTTTCACACTTCTGTTTTCCTACTTCTTTGTTTTTAGCAATCCATCAATTTATCTATCTCTGCATCTATCATGTAATCTTGTTTCAACCCAATGAATTATTTTGAGGCTGGAAAATTAATTGATTTGAACATGTTTACTCAAGTGCAAAGCCAAAAAAAAAGGAGAGAGAAGGTGCAAGACACCCTATTAGCTACCAGAGGTGAAAAGAGAAGAGGAGAGAAAGAGGAAAAAAGGAAGGGGAGACACAGAGGAGGAAGTAGAGAAGAAAGAAAGGAAGAAAACCAAGAGCAAGTAAAAACTAACATGTTTAAAAAAACAAAAGTTAAATTTTCTAATAGCTATTTGTAAGACTTTGGTTTAAATCTCAAAGTTGTAGACCCTAGTCAGATTCTATAATACTCCAACACAAGGTTTTCATCTTTTCACCTAATACAGTGTTTGCAACTATTAAAACATGTTTGTAGACTAATTAACTGTGCACATCTAGTCTTCTTTGGAATAAACATTGGCATAATTCTAGTTAATGCTAGTTTGCATTTATGTCTGAGTTGGATACATTTTATAAAAGGTAAATTTTTTGAAATGACTCTCAGTGTGGTCTTCTCTGTGGTGGAGATGAAACTTGTAAAAGGTAAACTGGATTTTGTTGCAACTAGCTGTTGGTTTATGTAATTTATTTTTCCTTTTTAAATTTCTTGACCAAAGCTTGTTTCCAGAAGCATTCTCTTGGTTCTGGGCCTTTCCTCACAGGATTCCACTTATCTGTCATATCACACACACACAAAGGTTATGCCCCAGGAAATGAAAAACTTATGAAAGAGATAAACTGCAGTGGGGCTGGACACCTCCCTCCTTTTAGATCATCCCTCCACACAAACCTGTTTTTTTGGGTACTTTGTGCTCTATTAACAGTCAAACTAACCCTTATTCTTAGTGCTGTTTCATAACCATGACAGTAATTTTTGTTGCCATGCTGTCTATAGGCCAATACTTATCTGCTAGGCCTGAAAGGTGTTTGAAGAAAGGAGCAAAGATGTGTTACTAAAACCAGAAAAAAAAAATTGGCCAAACTCTCTGCAAGTGTTCTTTGCTAACCACGGCCTGCTGTTTCTTTTCATTGGTCTCTGGTTGTTTCTGGGCTGAACTCTATTTAATTTTGAAAACTGCGTATTAGGAATAAATGGAAATGAAATTTCTCTCCTCAAGGATGGACTGGTTTCCCTAAAATGCTTAGATTTGAACCTCCTCAAAGAACTATAAACAATGTTGAAATTCTTAAGATAAATCTTTCAATCGTTACTACTTACAAATACAGTTGATCCTTGGACAACACTGATTTGAACAGTGCTGGTCCACTTACACCCATTTTTTTGTTTTGGGGTTTTTTTTTTTGCACTAACTACTTACTATAGAATCCACGGTTGGTTGGATCCATATGTTCAGAACCACATATTGAAGGCAACTGTAAAGTCATACTCAGATTTTTGACTCTAAGGAGGGCTGGCACCCCAACCCCTGTGTTGTTCAAGGGTCACTGTCTCACAGGCAACATCGGATATAGCTAGCCTTCCAATCATGTCATCTACACTCCAGATTTTTCTGGGAAAATGTAGATGCTGTACTGTGTAATATAGGATGTGGACTAAGTATAAGGGATCAAAAGAAAGTTCATGGTAGGGAAAGTTTTCATGAAAGAGGTGGAATTTGAACTAAGCAATGTATATTTTAAATTATACTGGATTATAGGTACTGCTGAAGGCAAAGAAAATGAGTGGTTCTCAATGGAAGATGATAATTTTAGATTTTGACATATTATTTTAGGTAAGGGGTAATATTTCTTTTTGCAGAGATAGCCAAAGTCATTGGAAATAAGGAACTAGACTGCTAGTATGTGGATCTCTGAATTTTGAATTCTAATCATTCAGTGAAACAAATCAACAAACCATAGAAAGGTGAAATACCAGAATGTGGTCACATAAAATGTTACAGTATATTGGATACTGGATTTAAACAAACATTAGTAAACTGAGGAATTTAGGAACTCAAAATAAATAAATACTCTTATCTGGGTACAAACGCCTCCATAGAATAATAGATTCTGTTCATTTCCTGCCTTCAGAATCTCTGGCAATTTCCTCTCCTTGGCAAATTTTAACACTAGGGAAAAGGGAAAAAGAGTTTCCAGCTTCCCCTCAGCATTGTCCCTGTGTGTCCTTATGGAGAACATTTCTTAAGGAACGAAGTCCTCTGGACCATCAGAGACCAAATTTGTATTTCATTAGGTTTAAAAGTAAGAGGATAACTCTTGAAGACTATACTGTCAGGAATCATTTCTATCATTTGTTACTAGAAAGGTTTCTCTGTACATGAAGAGGAATGACTCATTTCTATCCCTTAGATCCTGGACTCAGATCCTAGCTATAGGAGAAATAGAAGCACATATTGGTATATAAGATTCAGAAATAAACTTCTACCTATGGGATATAACCTGAGATACTTGCAAAGACTGAGACATCAGAAGCCCATTCTACCATTCTACAAGACAGGATATGGGATCTATGGTAGGAACGATGAATTCATTCCATGGGCCAACTGTTATACTTCATTTTCTCCACTATCATTTCCTTGTTCAGAAGAAATAACTACAGAGAATTTGTTTACAGTGAGTAAAGCAATCCTTAAAATCATGAAGGGTGTTTTTATCACGGTCATTACATGGCAGTGAAAGCAAATGTATCTCCAGAATCAGTGTCTATTCCAAAAAGAACAAATTGTTTTCCTTTTGATGATGGAAGTGATCGAATGCAATCAGATTGTTACCAGGTGGCTGGCTTGTCCATTTGGGAGGCATTACCATATTGGTGGCTCAGTGACACTCTCTGTTGTTGACATGTTGTTGTTGACATCATTAATAGTTACAATCACATCATAGTAAGTAGAAGTCCATGTTGTTGAGTCCACAGATAATCGCCATGCCTGCTTCCATGGCCATTTGGTCCCTCAGGCCTTTTCAGCAACGACTGGAATGTCTGAGCACAGAAATTCACTGGCATCCACGTAATGGACCATCTTGTCCACATGAAATTTGAGAGCTTGGTCAGCTGTGGTTGCCTTGGTGAACATTCATACAGTACAAAAACATTTTCACACTTCGTGCCCATTCCATGAGGTCTGCCCCAAACATCTTTGTCACCAGTTTTCCAATATTTTTCTTCCTGAGTCTGTAGCCACTCAGCCAAAACATTAGCCACTGCTCAAAACTCAGAGTGAATCCGACATTTTTTCCAGGAAAAGTAAATAAGCAGGTACATTTCCTCCAAGTTCTACTCCTTGGAAGCTTTCCCTTCAACTTTGTTCTTCTGTATCATGCCCGAGTGGGGATGATGCTATAGTCACTCATTTTAGGTGTTCCTAATGTATCATGTGGGACCACCCACCTGCAAACCAAACATAGGTTTCTTCTTCTTCAGACAGTTTGGCCTAGGAAATGCTTCATAAAGCCACAGTGTGCCTTCGTAGAGAGTAGGCAGTTCTTCAAAGTATTGAAATAGATGCATGAGTCTAAGCCCCCTGCTTCTGTAAATAATTGTGCCTTCAGAATCTGTTCAAGCCCAGTATCATATATACCTCTTCCACTTAATGATGGAATGCTGCTGAAACCAACTGTCACCAACATTTTAAGTGCCAATAAATTTCCTGTTTCATATGCAACTGGTGGGGCAACTTGCTTCAGAAATCTAGAGCCTTCTATTGTTCTGATCCCAGTCAAAAAAAATAAGCTTGAGGTTATTTGGTAAGTGTATTGCAGCAACGTGCTGTTATGTATTTGTTATGTGTTTCCTCTAAAATCCAAAAGTCATTGTGCTGTTTTCTTGGTGGCAGGAGTTTCCAGATATAGCCTCTTGCCATTTGCCTTCTTACGGTTATCTTTTCATGGCCCAAAGCAAAGAAAACCTTGAAACTTAGAGAGTCAGAGCCTGAATTTTCAGGGGGTTTTGTTTTCCATACTTAAGCAGGTATGTATCTCATTCAGATTTCTATGGCATTCAGTATATCAGGATGGTATCATGAATAGAGTGGACCAAGATGATGTCTTGTGAGATGATGAAATCAGGGAGATCCCTACTTATTACTTTTTGAAAGAGAGCAGGGGACTTGATATATCCCTGAGGAAAGCAAACACAACTCTTATTTTTCCTTTTCTAAGTGAACTCAAATGGGTCTTCTTGTCTATATTTACAGGTAATGAGTTATAAGCATTCACTAGATAATTAGTTGATGACAAGATACCGGGGACTGTCTTTATATCCCCTAGAAAAGTCACAGCATCTAAGATAGCAGCTGATTGGAGTCTTCAGCTGGATGAGTTTATGATAATACACCATTATTTCAAAACCCATCCTAGATACCTTATGCTTAGTATGGGTTAGTTGCTACTTTTTAATCTGTGATATCATCATGTTTTGTATTCCTGTCATGTCACTTACTCCATTTATTAGTTTATCTCACCAGACCATGAACTCCTTGACATAAGAACATATGCCTTATCTGTATTTTCTATGTTCCTGAAACATAGTAAGTATTTAAAATCCTTGGTGGATTTTAATTTGACTAAAATTTTGTCAAGTGTGTTTTACTAGTGAAAATGTCTGTTTTAAGATTGCTCAGGGAATATAGCCAATATTTTATGACAAGTATGAATGGAGTATAAACTATAAAAATTTTGAATCACTACGTTGTACACGTGAAACTAATATAATACTGTAAACCAACTATACCTCAATTAAAAAGTATAATAAAGAAAATAATTTCTGTAAAATGTGTAAGTAAATTAAATGTTTTATAAAATATCTCCAATATGTCAGAATTTTAACTATATTAAGACCTTTAAAAAGTCTATACCTTTATAGTATGAGTATATATAACAATGAGACAAAATGCTGACTGAATTATACTTGCTTTTGGGTTTTCCAAATAATTGGAATAATTCCATAAACAATGCATTTTTAAACATATTTGAAAACTGAGGAAAGAAATGTTTAGAAGTCTTTAGCAACCTCTAAGTGTCTGGGAGTCAAGTGATACATTACTATTCCTGTAATTTTAAACCTATTTTAGATATATTCAGGTACTAAAAGTCCTTTTCATAGCATCTAAATTATATCTAGGTAATTATATCTAGGTAATACTTTGAATTAGTAGCCTCTGGCCCACTAATGACTTCAACCATATATACAAGTCCTTAAAACACTAGTATAAGAAAATAAACTATATCTCAAAATATTCAAACAATGGTAATCACCAAAAATATGCATAATTTTATGATGTTTGTACATAAATGTCATTTTTTATATATATATATATATATATACATATACACACACACACACACGCACACACATACATACACAACCAAGGGTAGTGATTCTGCTTCTCCTCCAAAAGATTTTTTACTTATAAAATGATGGATATGGCCACAGTTCATAGAAATCTAATCTTCAAACATCAACACAAAATCTATTTTTAATATCAAGAAGACTGAAACTTATTAAGAATATTGACATAAGCACATGTTCGTGTTAATTTATTTGAATTATATATAAATACAATGCCACATTCTAGAAGCATGTTATTATATCATGTTTTAAAATAGATTCTATCTGTCTATCTGATCTATTTATCAACTTTCAATCACTCTACTACACAAAAGATAACTTTTTACAAGCATAGTAAGTTTTAAACCTAATAGACTAATTTATCAAGCTGTCCAAGTTCACATGAGACTATGTGGTCTGAGATTATGCTCTCAATCTTTTCACTCCTCATTTATCAGCTGTACTGTCTTATTGATGGAATCTAGAATCATTTTGAAGTCAAATTTGAATTCAAATTTGAAATTAAAAAGTACGCTTCCCAGCAACCTATTAAAATAATAGCATCATCTGAAGAACAATTTGAGATTGTCCCAATTTGTTTTATAATTTTCATGCACATAGTCTTGTAAAGCCCATATTTACTGTATGGTCTAAAGGTTACTGTGTGATCTAATGGTCAAGCACAATGAACTTGAGATTTGGATGGAGACAAAATTGAGTATAAAGTCTGGCTTTCTTTAAAAGCTGTATGACTCTGGGCAACATATTCAATTTCTATGGATCTCGTATTTTAACTGTTAAAATTAAAATAAATATTATGCTGGCCAAAACTGGATCGAGTGAAGTTATACATGTTAAGCAGTTAGCACAATACCCAGCACATAATAAATGCTTAATAAATTTAGCTTTCATCATACTCTTTACTAGGCACTCTTTTAGGTACATTCACATACTTTCAAAACCTGTCATCATTATTAATATCAAAATGAGACATAAAATCCATAATATGTCATGCATCTTCTGTGCATATTACACTAAATGTGGCCAAATGAACATAAGGAGAAATGGAAGAGAAAAATAAGTTACTTTTAATCTAGAGAAGGGGGTAGAGTCCATTGCAGAGAATTGAGTGTGAATGGAAGGGAAATGGGCACCCTTTCAAATCCATGGCTGGTGATAACAGACAGCCATACAGATTAGTCCTGTTATTAGCACCAGGATGGGTGAGCCACTCCTTCCCTTTTAAGAAGTCTCTCTGTGTTACAGGCCAACTACCTGATTCTTAGAATTCTCTAGTCAGTTGAAAGATTCGGAACCTGCACTAAGTACCCAATTTGTGTCATATAAGTTTGACTACTTACCCTTGATTGGGATCTATGATAGATTGTTCCATGCTGCAAACCTCTCTACAAAGGAAGTTCCCATTGTGCCTGCACATTTGCATAATTATTCTTCCTGTTGTGTACACTTCTTACTACATTAAAGGATATAGTTTCTATAAGGAAATACATAGCTCTATCATTTAATTAAGGACAGGTAATATTATCCTCAGTTTATAGAGTAGACATGTGAGTCTTAGAACCATTAAGTACCTTTCAGAAAAAATAAGTAGTAGATATAAACAGAGGCTGGCACCAAAAATGCCTTTAATATGATCTACTTTAAATAGGGTGAACTTTAGCTACTTTAATTGTAGAAAATGTTTAAGAATACATGCATAAATGATAAAAATATATCTTTTAAATCACTTTTTAAATAAATTTAAAGGAAAGTTTAACAACTTCTTTTAATTCTCTGCTTAATACTTCTCAGTGAAAAATTGCTACATATATATTTATTTGAGTCTAGTTATCCTTTTACTGTCACACTAGAAATGGGTCTAGACATACAGCCAAAAATAAATCCAACTTTATAAACTTGTGAAAAAGGGCAGATTCCTGCCTTGATTCTTTTTTTCCAAGACCAGGGTCCAGCTCTATCTCTTGAATTGTTCTGTAAGTTTATTTCAGTTCATAATTATTATCCTGTTCAGTGACTGGCCTTTGCTAATTTGATAAGAAAGGGGAGAACCAAAAGTAGCCTTTCTCAAAGAGTTTCAGGAAAAAAATCATTTCCTCAATGGGTTAAACACACACACACACACACACACACACACACACACACACACACACACGAGTCTGTGGTTAAATCAGTTTTGGAAACATTAGGTTAAAGTAAGTTCAAGAAATTTTGCCTACCCCAAGATAATGAAAATAAGTTCCCATGTTATTTTCTAGAGCATTTATTTTTTTGCCTCTCATGGTTAGATGTACAATTGACCTGCAATTATGTAAAGTAGTTTGACATATGATACAAGTTCCATTTTTCCCCAAAACTTTGCCCACAGCTATATAGTGCTACGTTTATTATAAATCAAGGGTCCATATGTGTTAGGTTCTGTCTGTAGACTCTTTATTCTGTTGCTTTTGTTTGTTCTTGTACTATTCTCACATTGTCTTGATTATTGTAACTTCATTATAATTAGAGCAAGGCCTCTCACCTTACAGATGGTTGTCCATTTACATTTCCACTTAAAATTTAGAATAGGCTTATCAATTTAGATAAGATAAAATTAAGATAATTTTTAGAATAGATAAATTAAGATAAAATTTAGAATAGGCTTATCAATTTCTACAAATACTCAAATACATAGTCTTACATTATTGGGGGAGTTTTTACTGGGTTTACTAATTCTGATTTAAATTCTGATTTATTCTGGGTTTACTAAATTTATTTATTCTGGGTTTACTAATTCTGATTTATTCTGGGTTTACTAAAACTGATTTACTAATCAGTTTAGGGAGAATTGCCATCTTTAAAATATTGTCTTCTAATCTCTAATTGAGACATAATATTTCCATTTACTTAATTCTTCTTTAAATTTGTTTTATAATTTTCAGTGAAGAGGTATTGAATAATTTTAGGATCATTTCTATATAGTCAGTATATTTTATGGTTATTGATTTTAATATATTAATATTTATTCAATGATGCTGTAGTTATTATAAAGTTTCACAACTCTAATTTCTTAACTTGAAGGTATTATATAGAAATTCAAATGATTGCTTTTATGTTGTCCTTTTACTCAGCAACTTTGTGAAAAAATGATTACTATATTTAATTAGATATCCTTTTAGATTTGTTTTCAAATCCAGCCATATAACTTGCTTTTTAAGTGGATTCATGTTGCATTTACTTTATCTGGATCACATCTCTCTCTTTCTTAACCTTTCCCTTTCACTTATATATATAATCATTACAATAAAGGAAAAGGGCATGGTAGATAATGTCACATTATATATATCATACAATAATTAACATTTCCACAATCATTGAATACCTTAAAACGTAATTTTTCTTCCTTCACCTTCTCCGTATTTTGGCTGAATATAAGTATACATAGAATTCTCAAAACTCTAAAATATTGGGTTGGCCAAAAAGTTCATTGAGTTTTAAGTATAAATAAAACACACATTTTTCATTTTCACCAAGAACTTTATTGAACAACGTATTCATTAATCCAATAAACTTCTGGACAACCCAATATAACTTATTGAAGGTGCTTTTCAGTAAAAAAAAAATCTGAATGAGTATTGAATCAACTTTTACAAGGAACTTGGGTTCTTAAGGAATTCAAGGGATTTAGACTTTAACTTAGAATTTGAAGGTTGATAAATATGTTGGGGAAGACCAGAGTGCTTTTAATTAAGGTTGATCAGGGAAGGCAAAAAACAAACAAACAAAAAAACCCTAAATGAACATAATGGAAACTCAGTTCACAAAGAATGGAGAAATCTGGCCTTGTGAACTGGGATTCAGCAACTGGGTTTACAAATCTATGGGAGAGATGAAGACCTGACACAGGGTTTTTCCTACGCTGAAAGCCTTTCCAGAAATGGCAACCCTAACATGGCGTTTGTACTTTAAGAATAGCAGAATATATGAGGGGCTTCCCTAGTGGCACAGTGGTTGAGAGTCCTCCTGCCGATGCAGGGGACACGGGTTCGTGCCCTGGTCCGGGAAGATCCCACATGCCGCGGAGCGGTTGGGCCCGTGAGCCATGGCCGCTGAGCCTGCGCGTACAGAGCCTGTGCTCCGCAACGGGAGAGGGCAAGAAAGTGAGAGGGCCGCGTAAAAAAAAAAAAAAAAAAAAAAAAAATCGCAGAACATGTGGGACTCAACCCAAAGAGCTATAAGATCCTCAAAAAATAAAGTATATAGATGGCATTGTTGTAGTGTTGAAGACATTCCTTCAATGAGTTATCACTTCTTGGAATTATCTTTGTCCTTAAACAGGGGACACTCTCTTTAGGGGAAAAGCAATTTTTTTAGTGTACTGCTTTTAAAGTCATTGTTCTAAGACTGCTACCATCATGTCAGGTTAGACCACTCATACAATAATACATTTTTTAGTTTCAATCACACGATAAATTCCTGCTTGAGTTTAGTTTCAAGCAAAAGTTTATCCAGCTTTGTTTTTGTCTTACATTCTATTTATTGTTGAGCCAAACTCTGACCATAATTTTATAAATAAGTGCATTTCACATTCTTACTAATATCTATCCTCTCTTCTTCTATAAGATGAGCTTTGTGTTTTTCAATTTATTATAGTTAGCCATGTTTTCATTTTAGTTGTTCTGTTAGACTCCCTCAAATTCTTATGTTAATAAATTTAAACTAAATGAATAAGTGTAAATATAATCAAATAAAGTTGTAAAAAAATTGTATGACAAAGTAAAAACAATTAAAAGTTACTCCAAGAATACTGAGTATGCTTATAAAAGGCAGCTTAAAATTTTATGTGCCATATTTTATTGATAATCTCCCTCTGTTAAATATGTAGGGTTTTTCCTTACTTTTAACTCTTATAACAACCCTCCACTGATCATCTTTGTAATTATATATCAGGACAAAAAGTTAATCTCTAACATAAATTGCTAAAATAAAATTGAAAATTCAAGAGACATTTGCAGTTTTAATTATCTTGATAAGTAACTTTCAAGTTCCCCTTCTGTGCCAATTTATAGCAGAGAATAACATATACTTTATAGTTTCAGAGAAATATGGTAGATTAAGCAAATGTATAAAGTGTAGACACTTTAGAGTGTCTCCATCCTCTAAAGACACTACGGATTTGCAAATGATTCAATTGAGGATAAACCCATAAATGTAGAAAGAACAAAATGGTGGAGGGTTAACATATTGGGGGTTCTATATTTTTTGTTAAAGTAAAAGCAGATGGAATCATACAGGTCATTCTGAAGGAGCACATAACTCCCAAATTCCAGATTATGGTAGATGAGAAATGCAAAAATAAGGGAGTCTGAATTGCACAGATGAAGCTCAGAAAGTCTTTCTGCTTGGATTGAGCAGGTATAATAACAGGAGTGGAAAATGTGGTGAAATACAAGGTGAAGCCATTTAAGTTCATCCTACACAGACCCACACACATGAGAGAGAGAGAGAAATGTATTGAATTGTGGGTATATTTCCAAAACAGTTAAATGAACACCTCAGAAAAAAATAACCCTGTTAGAATGTAAGTTATTATTTCATAATAAAGTGCTTCTAATTCTGAATTTCTGGGCCTCCCATTTGAAATACAGCTTTCCACCATTTCAGTATGAAGGAAAGTTTGCCAGTCAACAAGCTCTGCTCCTGTACCACCTTATTAAACATCTTATTCAAAAGACAATGTGAGTGAAAAATTCTAGCCTGCATACCCAACCGCTGAGGAGAAAAGACATGTAGCTTCTAACTGCATTAACTAATCTGATCATTTACTCCTTGATTAGAATGAAAAACTAAGGATTACTAGATTTACAAAGCAAATCAACAGCATGAAATGAGAAAAAAAGTCAAATACAAAAGAAAGGTGACCCCAGGAGGAAACAGATCATTCAAGGTAGAAGAAAATGTTTTAAAGCATAATATCTTTAGAAGAGTTCTAGATGATGCTTCTACAAAACAAGAGTCATGAATAGGATTGAATGAAAAATAACTCTCAAAAAAGAACCTTTGGAAATTAAAAACGTATTGACAAAGTAAAAATAAAAATCAATAGGAGGATTAGAAGATAAACTTGAGGTATCCTTTCAGCACATATATATGAAAACATAAAAAGAGAAAGCCTATAACAGAAAATAAATTGGTCAAGACTATTAATCTAGATAGCTTGTTATCTAATAAACAGGAGTTTCAAAACGGGAACATTAATGGAAAAATAGGGAAAAATTACTAAATAAGAAAAACTCCCAGAACAAGAGACCTGTCTCCAGATTTTACAAAACCTGCTAACATCTGACCTCAATAAATAAATATTAATTCAAAGGCACATCACTGAGATGTTTCAGAAGACCAAGTATTAAAAGAGTGTCCCAAAAGTATCCAGCATACTTTTTTCTTAGTATTCACTGAAGCAATTAATGTCATAATTATTTCATACTTTTAAATTAGCAATTTTGGATAATAAAAATGGTAAAAATTATTTCAAAATTCTGAGGCAATAATATTTTGACTTCAAATTTTATGTCCAGCCAAGCTATAAACTGATAGAAATGGCAAAATAAAGCCTTTTGAGAAATTCAAATCAGAAAATGTACCTCCCATATACCATTTTGGAGAAGGTTATGTGGGGTTATATTTACACAAAACAAAGTTTACAACCGCAGAAGATGAATGTGGGATAAAAGAAATACTGGACTTACGTAACAAGTCCAAAGTAAATGAATCTTTTCTATCTGGCCTAAGGATAATCAGGACAAGTATGAACAAAAAACTCGTAAGATAAGTCTTTTTCAGAAAGTAATGTACAAATTTAAGGCATTGAAATGTGCCATGAAGCTACTGATTGTGTATAAGAAGAGAGAATCTATTTGATATTGACAAAATACTGTTCTTTCCTGGGTAGCACAGGAATTGTGACACTAGACCCACATTGGAAGTATTATAATACCAGCATACTCATTAGTTTTTCAGTGAAAAGTAGCTACATGATTATAATAATGCAAACAGTGGATTTGGCTTTTAGAACAACCTGTAGACAGACAACAGACTGTGGTTTTCAGATACAAATAAAAGTAAATATATTCAATTTTGAAATATCATTTTAAATATAATTAGCAGATGTTAAGATATGGAAAGTCAAAAAGAATGAGTCAAGAGGAAGCTATGCATTTTTATTTCTTTATTTCAATAATAGGAACTCAACATATTGGGAAGAGAGCAAGAAATAAAAGTTGTATTATATTATTGAAAGTTTTAAGTAGGTACTCTAAATGTTTAGATAAATATAAACATCAAATTTAAGAGGAGAGATAATGGAGATGAAAGATTAGTGGAAGTGGATTTAACTACTGAATATGCCAGGTAAATGGAGTGATGTAGAAAAGCATGAAAGCACAATATTTTAAGGAACAGTGAGAAAAATCGATATGAATATCATTATGAAAATAATAGTTAGAGACGCAGTTTGAGAACTAAAATGAGATCTTATAGGAATGAAATGCTTTCTTCTTTTAGACTAAACTATTATTGTACGAGAAGTGAAAATCTTTGATTTCCTTGATCGCATGCTTCCTACCAAAGGAAATGAAATTAAATACTCATATGAACACATCATTTTTAAAAATATATTTTTAAGCAGGAAATGAGTTCCCTCTTAAAAAAATTCAAGCCAATTGAATGAAAAGGAGCCTTAATGGATGTAAGATAAAAAGACATTAGTGAAGATAGGAGAATACAGAAAATTCCTTTATTTATAGACAGAGTACAGAATTCGGAAAGTCCATGAATAAGTGAAGGACTTGGAAAAGTATTGCTGACTCAAATGCAGAAGTGCTAGAGTGTGGAGAAAGAGTAAGATGGGATTCTGTGATGAGCCATAGCAACAAATCCACCATTTAGAATGGAGGAATGACTCAAGGTCAGAGATAACGTTTCCAGATGTCAATTCAACTTGTCTTTAATCATTTTGCATACTTTGTGTGATGCGGAGTGAAAAACATCAAGGTTTTTTCCTCAATTAAATATTAGGTTAGAGTATTTCAATTAAACAGAGAATTCCTAAACCAACTTGATCAAGTTCTATATGGGAATATGCTACTTATTTTAATTAATGACTAATTTATGTTCAATGAGATTGATTATTTGAAAGTTACCTATAAATTATTTAAACATAATAGGGCTTCCCTGGTGGCACAGTGGTTGAGAGTCTGCCTGCTAATGCAGGGGACACGGGTTCGAGCCCTGGCCTGGGAGGATCCCACATGCCGCGGAGCGACTAGGCCCGTGAGCCACAACTACTGAGCCTGCCCGTCTGGAGCCTGTGCTACACAACGAGAGGCCGCGATAGTAAGAGGCCCGCGCACCGCGATGAAGAGTGGCCCCCACTTGCCACAACTAGAGAAAGCCCTTGCACAGAAACGAAGACCCAACACAGCAAAAATAAATTAATTAATTAATAAACTCCTACCAACATCTAAAAAAAAAAAAAAGTCTTATAAACATAATAAATGTAGATGGGCAAGATAACATTGCTGGAGAGATCTTGAAGTCTCAATTTCCTTACACTTGTGTGCTTAATACTGCAAACTTAAAATAGCCATAATGTCCTTTTTTTTACTACTATGAATAAGTGAAACTGATTTTAATAACTAACTAAATTATCTCAATCAAATATTAAGTATCTAAAAAATGGCCTCTGCTAGATTATACCACTTATGTTGATTTGGTTAACTGCCAATACTGAAAGTATATTCTGCCCCATCTTTGTGTGACACTGGAAAGATCAGAATCTCTTTTGCTTTTCTTATTTGACTTGTAAGAGTAACACTACCTTTTAAAAAATATGGTATACTGATTTTTATGTTGTTAATATTGAATTCTATAGAATTATAAAGTTTTAAAATTGAATGTTAATAAATCATTTGCTCACAAACCTCAGTTCTCTGGCTCCCAAGAGAAAAACTGAACAATCTTAGGCCACTGCTTTATTTTTTACCAGTGGATAAGAGATTGTTTCAACACCTCGGCATGCAGTAGACGCAGACTATGTCTCTTAGTCACAGACTGGGAGAAAATATTTGCAAATTATTTATCTGATAAAGCACTTAAATCTATAATATATATTTTAAAAACTCTCAAAACTCAAAAGAAAATGATTCAGTTTAAAAATGGGCAAAAATTTGAAAAGACGCTTCACCATGAAAAATATATAAATAGCAAAAAAACCACCTAAAAAGATGCTCAACATCATTAGTCATCAGTGTAATGCAAATTAAAATCAAAGGAAATGCCACTACAAACCTAATTAGAATGACTAAAATGAAAAAGACTGAACACATCAAGTGTCTGGAAGAATGTGTACAAATGTGTATACATGGAACTCTCTTACACTGTAGTCGTACAAATACTTTGGAAAATAGTTTGCAGTTTCTTGAAAATTTAAATATATACCACCATAGGATCCAGGCACTACATTACTAAGTATTTACACAAGAGAAAGAAGGCATATGCTCGTAGAAAGATTTGTACAAAATCATTCATAGCATCTTTATTTGCAATAGCCAACTGGAAACAACCTAAATCCCCATCAACATGTAAATGGATACACTACAATATATCCATATAACAATAACACACAGCAATAAAAAGAAATAGATGACTGATATGCCCTATAATACAATCTCAAAAATCACGCTGAATGAAAAAAAAACAAGAAAAAAAAGTATATGCTGTAAGAATCATAATGTAAAATTTTAGGAAATTAATGTACAGTGAGAGAAAGGAGATCAGTGTTTGCCTGGGGAAGGAGGGTAGGGGCAGGGTTCAGAGAGAGGGATTCCTTTGTTGTATTGTTATGTTCATTATCTAGATTACAGTGGTGACTTTATCCAAAACTTATTAAATTCTACATCTTAAATACATGCCGGTTATTACATGTCAATTATACATGGATTATATTGTTAAAGATTATGAAAAGCAAAGCTTAACTGAATAAAATCCGAGACTTACTTTGAAATGCATTCAAGAAATAGCAGATACAGGAATAGGCGTGTGTGTCTGTGTGTCTGTGTGTGTGTGTGTTGAAGAAAATATAGCACAATGTTAACTACAGAATTTCGGTGGTAGTAATATTTACTGATTCACTTCACATTTTTTAACTGTTCCATAAATTTGACATTTTTCATAATAATATGATGAAAAATTATATTTAACCATTTAAAAACATATAAAAGGAAAGATCGTTTTTGGATATTTTTAATTGAACATAACGATGATACCAAAAAATAGGAGAATATTGCTCACAAATAAAACCAGGCAAATCTCTCATCTGAATATGAAAGCAACCTAACTAAATCAAGTATTAGCAATTGCAATCCAGAAAATTTTTAAAGTAACAGTTCATTACCAAATAGGGTTTATTCCAGAAATGAGAACAGAGTTTAATTTTTAGGAAATTGTTTGTTAAAAATTAAAGAAAAAGTCATACTACTATATACATGTATGCTGAAAAGCATTTAGCAAAATTCAACAACTCAAGATAAACCAGTGCTACAGAACCAAAACTTTCTTGACATGTTACATTCCAGAAGCCAGTATTATATATGAGAAATAGTAATTTTAACCAAAAAGACAAAAAACAACAATAAAGTATGTTCCCACCACATAAATTTTTTAGTATAAATACAATGCAACATTATTAAGAAGAGAAAATATAGTGATATTAATAAAAAAATTCTAAAAATTTGGAAGAGAAAAAGTAAAACTAGAAAAAAATTAATCTATATCACCATACACCACCATATACCACTGTGTATACACAGTTTACACTAGGATAAATTCCAAATATATCAATGATTTAAGTATAAATAATGAAAGATGAGAAATTTTATCACTCCATAATTATGAAGAAATATCTCACCATGCCAAAAATTCCTGAAGCCATAAACATTTAAAAAAATTAAATATATCTTAAAAATATTTATGCATGCAGGGCTTCCCTGGTGGCGTAGTGGTTGAGAGTCCGCCTACAGATGCAGGGGACACGGGTTCGTGCCCCGGTTCGGGAAGATCCCACATGCTGCGATGCAGCTGGGCCCGTGAGCCATGGCCGCTGAGCCTGCGTGTCCAGAGCCTGTGCTCTGCAACAGGAGAGGTCACAACAGTGAGAGGCCCATGTACCGCAAAATAAAAAAATATTTCTGCATGCAAAACACATACACTCAAAATATGAAAAAGGGGCTTCCCTGGTGGCGCAGTGGTTGAGAGTCCGCCTGACGATGCAGGGGGCGCGGGTTCGTGCCCGGCCCGGGAGGATCCCACATGCCGCGGAGCGGCTGGGCCCGTGAGCCATGGCCACTGAGCCTGAGCGTCCGGAGCCTGTGCTCCGCGGTGGGAGAGGCCACAACAGTGAGAGGCCCGTGTACCAAAAAAAAAAAAAAAAAATATATATATATATATATATATATATATGAAAGAGGAATTATAAAATGGGTAATAATATTTGCAATTCATAACACATAGTGAAAATGCCGATTTTCATGAATATCAGTGAGAAAGACAGAAACAGCCTAATTAAAAACTGGGCAAGTGATATAAAAATAGCTCTTAACGATATTAAATTATCTTAAAATAAGATAAATGCAAATTTAAGCTGCAACGAAATATAACTTTCACTTACCACACTGGCAAATACATGAAATTTTATCACACATTACATTAGTGACATAGTTTAAAAAGGAACTTATTCATTTTCAAAGGTGGTGTAAATTGTTCAACCCTTATTTCAATACTTTTCAAAACTGCAAATGAATATGCATCTTGTTCCAAGTACTCTGCTTCTAGGAATTTGTCTCACACATATCATCATGCATATGGAAAATGTTCCATATACACTATTAATTAATCAAGAGCTTTTGTAACAGCAAAAGTTTGAACATCAGTAATGAATTATTGAATTAATGAATAATTATGAAATTATACACCACTAATGAATTGTTTATAAAACTAAGGCATATCCATATAATGGAATGTTACTCCAATGAAAATCAAGACAATTCTTTGAATAAATTGGTTTGGAATTAGTAACAAATATAACAAGAAAGAGCAAATATATTTTACAAGTACTTCTGTTTTTAAAAATGGAAAGTAATATACGTCTGTAGTTGCACAAAATATCTGGAAGAGTAAACTAACAACAATAGTTACCTATTAGAAATTATACAAACTTAGACATGAGTAATAAAGAAATGAGGGATGTCTTACATTGGATCTCTTTATGCTGGTTTTAATGTTTGAACCATGTAAAAGTATTGATTAATCAAAACAACTCTTAATGTTCAAAACAGAAGTCATTACTCCTATTCTTACAACAAGAAAAAGCTAAACATATGGACAATCAGTGACTTTTCTAGGACACATCAGAAAAGAGGTCACAAAGCAAACTGGCACTAAATTTCAAAAAACAGGAAAATCCAGAGTTACAACCAAAATCTGACTTGCTGGAGCAGAAGCTGCAGGAGCCATAAACAGGTGGGGACACTTAAATCGTAATTTAGATGAATTGCTGAAGTCTGAGTATGGACCAGCATGATAGTGAGTAGCACCTAGGGATTGCAGTCCTAGGGACCTCCAAACCTTCTTGGGTTTTATCTATAGAATCTCCATCAGATTCTCATGGTGAAAAACCAAGAGAGACTCCTTGTGGCTTGGACAGAGGGAGGAAGAAGCAGTCATTCTGAAATATTCTCAGAACATTCTGCATAACAAAGGTTTACACTCAGGAGAAAATAATGTACCAGAACATTATCCCACCAGAGGGAAGCACATTATTCCCACTCCATCCTCCTCTAGCTTCCTTGTTTTTACCTAAGGGGATGGGGAGCCAAAAATGAAATAAAATAACAGTTGTGAAGAGTACATGCCAGAAACACAGACCCAAGAAAAGGCTAAGATTTCACTGTAAAATTAAATTATATTCAATAGAATGCACCTGCTTTCCCAGCCCTTACTACCACACCATTATATCAATAGTGGATTACAGATTAAACAGTTGCAGATGCAGACAGTCTGAGGAGTACTTATGAAGACCCAATGGCAATAGTAGAGAAAGAAAGGGCACTAGAGGAATTTGAAGTCTCCAGCACCTACAACTTCAGCAAACATTAAACACTGCCCAACTCCTAGCAGATTAACATAAAATCTCACACTGAACAAGAGTTTACCTCACTTTTTATTACCTGATACATAATGTCCAGCTTTTGACAACAATTGCAAGCCATGCTAAAAGACAACAGAAAAATACAATCTGAAGAGACAGATCAAACATTTTCCTAATTGAGGAAAGTAGTAAGATCTCAGAATGTCTACACAAAAATTGCTGAAAAGGATAAGTAAAACATGATAGCTCCACAACAAGACAGATCATAATGAAATGACAGAATATCAAGAATCTTAGGTACAGGAAAGTACACATATCTTACAAGGGAAGAATAAGACTGACAGCCCACTTCTCAGCAGCTATAATAGTTGGAAGAAGATGACAAACTGGTATCTTTAAACTGCTACAAGTAAACAACTGTCAAACTGATGTAATATAGCCAAATATATTTTTCAACACTGAGAATAAAATAATATTTTTATTATAAATTGCTAAAAAAGTTTACCACTCAAAGACCCTCTGGGAAAGAAATATGAGTAATGGATATAAATCAGCAAGAAGAAAATAAAAGCCAAAGGGGTTGGAAAAATATATTCTTGGATCTAATTAACTACAGATTGTTAAAAGTAATACTCATATTTTCATGATGAAAAATTACGAACTCAACTTCAACAAAAATAATACAGGTGATATGAAGGACCACAGTGAATAATGAACACCTTAATGGTAAGGACTTATCCTTTCAGAAGTGAAAGAAACTTAATAACATCAAATTTTGTTAGAATTTTTAAAAGTTATATTCGTGGGTGAATTTAACAGGAACTGAAAATTCAAATTATACATCCAAGTTAAGAAAGGAGGGTTGAGAAAAAACAAGAACACCACCACCAAAGAGAAGCTATTAAATAAAAGTAACCTTGGAAGGAGGAAGAAAGCCAAGAAAGAAAAACAATTAATTGGAACACAAAACAAAATACTAATAATACATTAAAACACTAAGATTTAAATTGCATTTTTTTCAAAATTTTAGCTACACATGATTTAAAAGGAAGACATATATTTCAAACAAAGGACATAGAAAGGTTAAGTATTATCTGGAGATATAAGGAAATGACAGACATCTCAAGAGTTGGAAGCTGGCATACCAATGAGTAAGGAACAAAAACATTACCAGGTGTAAAGCATAAATAAGTATTAAGCATGTCACTACATACATGAGGAATAAAGAAATAATCCACCACACGGCCGGCGACCGCCATCTTGGGTTGTGGTGGTGTGCACAGTGCTTCTCCACACAGGTGCCAAGGTGTGTCCCCACTGCAGTTCTGAGCTGGGAAAGCCAATCCGATGTGCCAGGTGCAAGGCCTCTGCACACGGCCCCCTATAAAACCAACACTCCAAAGCTCCCAGGGTGGCTACATGAACTGCTGAGGTGGAGCTATGGAGCCCCAATCCCAAGTCGGCCACCATCCAAGGGCCAGAAATCTGATTCCTTTCTGACTTGGCCATCCTCCAGCTGTGTGGCTGAGAGGGTCTTGGTGCTCTGGCCAGGTGTCAGGCCTGAACCTCTGAGGTGGGAGAGCCGAGTTCAAGACAATGGACCACCAGAGACCTGCCAGTGCCATGTAATATCAATCGACGAGAACTCTCCCAGAGATCTGTCTCAACGTTAAGACCCAGCTCCAATCAATGACCAGCAAACTCCAGTGCTGGACACCCCATGACAAACAACTAGCAAGACAGGAACACAACCCTACACATTAGCAGAGAGGCTGCCTAAATTCATAATAAATTCACAGAAACCCCAAAACACACCACCAGATGTGGTCCTGCTCACCAGAAAGACAAGATCCAGCCTCATCCAGCAGAACACAGGCACCAGTCCCCTCCACAAGGAAGCCTACACAACCCACTGAACCAAAAACATTACCCACTGGGGGCAGGCACCAAAAACAACGGGAACTATGAACCTGCAGCTTAAGAAAAGGAGACTCCAAACACAGTAAGTTAAGCAAAATGAGAAGACAGAGAAATACACAGCAGATGAAGGAACAAAGTAAAAACACACCAGACCAAACAAATGAAGAGGAAATAGGCAGTCTACCTGAAAAAAGAATTCAAAGTAATGATAGAAAGGATGATCCAAAACCTGGGGAAAAAATGTGGAGAAAATATAAGAAATGTTTAACAAGGACCTAGAAGAACTAAATAGCAAACAATGATGAACAACACAATAAATGAAATTAAAAATTCTCTAGAAGGAATCAATAGCAGAATAACTGAGACAGAAGAAAGGATAAGTAACCTGGAAGATAAAAGAGTGGAAATACCTACCACAGAGTAGAAAAAAGAAAAAAGAATGAAAAGAATTGAGGACAGTCTCAGAGACCTCTGGGGCAACATTAAACACAAGAACATTTGAATTATAGGGGTCCCAGAAGAAGAAGAGAAAAAGAAACGGACTGAGAAAATATTTGAAGAGATTATAGTTGAAAACGTCCCCAATATGGGAAAGGAAATAGTCAATCAAGTCCAGGAAGCACAGAGAGTCCCATACAGGATAAATCCAAGGAGAAACACGCCAAGACATATACTAATCAAATTACCAAAAATTAAATACAAAGAAAAAATATTAAAAGCAGCAAGTGAAAAGAAACAAATAACATACAAGGGAATCCCCATGAAGTTAACAGCTGATCTTTCAGGAGAAACTGCAAACCAGAAGGGAGTGGCAGGACATATTTAAAGTGCTGAAAGGGAAAAACCTACAACAAAGATAACTCTAGCCATCAAGGATTTCATTCAGATTCGAAGGAGAAATAAAAACTCTAACCATCAAGGATTTCATTCAGATTCGAAGGAGAAATTAAAATTAAAAACCTTTAATTTCTCAAAGGAGAAATTAAACCTTCAGGTTCGAAGGAGAAATTAAAACCTTTACAGAAAAGCAAAAGCTAAGAGAAATCAGCACCACCAAACCATCTTTACCACAAATGCTAAAGGAACTTCTCTAGGCAGGAAACACAAGAGAAGGAAAAGACATACAAAACCAAACCCAAAACAACTAAGAAAATAGGTAATAGGAACATACATACATATGAATAATTACCTTAAATGTAAACGGATTAAATGCTCCAACCAAAAGACATAGACTAGCAGAATGGATACAAAAACAAGACCTGTATATACACTGTCTACAAGAGATACACTTCAGACCTAGGGACACATACAGACTGATAGTGAAGGGATGGAAAAAGATATTCCATGCAAATGGAAATCAAAAGAAATCTGGAGTAGCAATTCTCATATCAGACAAAATACACTTTAAAATAAAGACTATTACAAGAGACAAAGAAAGACACTATAAAATGATGAAGAGATCAATCCAAGAAGAAGATATAACAATTGTAAATATTTATGCACCCAACATAGGAGCACCTCAATACATAAGGCAAATGCTAACAGCCATAAAAGGGGAAACTGACAGCAACACAATCAGAGTAGGGGACTTCAACACCCCACTTGAACCAATGGACAGCTCATCCAAAATGGAAATAAATAAGGAAACACAAGCTTTAAATGACACATTAAACAACACGGACTTAATTTATATTTATCGGACATTCCATCCAAAAACAACAGAATACACTTTCTTCTCAAGTGCTCATGGAATATTCTCCAAGACAGATCATATCTTGGGTCACAAATGAAGCCTTGGTAAATTTAAGAAAATTGAAATTGTATCAAGTATCTTCTCCTGCCACAATGCTCTGAGACTAGATATCAATTATGAAAAAAAAAACTGTAAAAAATACAAACACATGGAGGTTAAACAACATGCTACTAAATAACCAAGAGATCACTGAAGAAATCAAAGAGGAAATCAAAAAATACCTAGAAATTAATGACAATATGATGACCCAAACCTATGACATGTAGCAAAAGCAGTTCTAAGAGGAAATTTTATAGCAATAAAACCCTACCTCAAGAAACAAGAAACATCTCAAATAAATAACCTAACCATACACCTAAAGCAATTAGAGAAAGAAGAACAACAACAAAAATAAAACCTCAAAGTTAGCAGAAGGAAAGAAATCATAAAAATCAAATCAGAAATAAATGAAAAAGAAATAAAGGAAACAACAGCAAAGATCAATAAAACTAAAAGCTGGTTCTTTGAGAAGATAAACACAATTGATAAACTATTAGCCAGACTCATCAAGAAAAAAGGGAAAATACTGAAATCTATAGAATTAAAAATGAAAACGGAGAAGTAACAACTGACACGGCAGAAATAAAAAGGATCATGAGAGATTACGACAAGGAAATATATGCCAATAAAATGGACAACCTGGAAGAAATTCTTAGAAAAGCACAACCTTCTGAGACTGAACCAGGAAGAATTAGAAAATATAAACAGGCCAATCACAAGCACTGAAATTGACACCGTTATTAAAATCTTCCAACAAACAAAAGCCCAGGACCAGATGGCTTTACAGGCGAATTCTATCAAATATTCAGAGAAGACCTAACAACCTAATACCTATCCTCAAACTATTCCAAAATATAACAGAGAGAAGAACACACCCAAACTCATTCTACAAGGCTACCATCACCATGATACCAAAATGAGACAAAGATGTCACAAAAAAACTACAGACCAATATCACTGATGAACATAGATGCAAAAATCCTCAACAAAATACTAGCAAACAGAATCCAGCAGCATATTAAAAAGATCATACACCATGATCAAGGGGGATTTATCCCAGGGATGCAAGGATTCTTCAATATACGCAAATCAATCAATGTGATACACCATATTAACAAATTGAAGGAGAAAAACCATATGATCATCTCAATAGATGAAGAAAAAGCTTGTGACAAAATTCAACACCCATTTATGAAAAAAACCTCCAGAAAGTAGGCATAGAGGGAACTTACCTCAACATAATAAAGGCCATATATGACAAACCCACAGCCAACATCATACTCAATGGTGAAAAACTGAAACCATTTTCACTAAGATCAGGAAAAAGACAAGGTTGCTCACTATCACCATTATTATTCAACACAGTTTTGGAAGTTTTAGCCACAGCAATCAGAGAATAAAAAGAAATAAAAGGAATAAAAATCAGAAAAGAAGAAGTAAAGCTGTCACTGTTTGCAGATGACATGATACTATACATAGATAATCGTATCAATGTTATCAGAAAACTACTAGAGATAAACGATGAATCTGGTAAAGTAGCAGGATACAAAATTAATGCACAGAAATCTTTGGCATTCCTATACACTAATGATGAAAAATCTGAAAGAGAAATTAAGGAAACACTCCCATTTACCACTGCTACAAAAAGAATAAAATACCTAGGAATAATCCTAAGGACACAAAAGACCTGTATGCTGAAAACTATAAGACACTGATGAAAGAAATTAAAGATGATACAAACAGATAGAGAGATATAACATGTTCTTGGATTGGAAGAATCCACATTGTGAAAATGACTATACTACCCAAAGCCACCTACGGATCCAATGCAGTCCCTATCAAACTACCAATGGCATTTTTCACAGAACTAGAAGAAAAAATTTCACAATTTGTATGGAAACACAAAAAACACTGTATAGCCAAAGCAATCTTGAGAAAGAAAAATTGAGCTGGAGGAATCAGGCTCCCTGACTTCAGACTATACTACAAAGGTACAATAATCAAGACAGTATGGTACTGGCACAAAAACAGAAATATAGATCAATGGAACAGGATAGAAAGCCCAGATATAAACCCACGCACCTATGGTCACCTTATCTTTGATAAAGGAGGCAAGAATATACAATGGAGAAAAGACTGCCTCTTCAATAAGTGGTGCTAGGAAAACTGGACAGCTACATGTAGAAGAATGAAATTGGAACACTGCCTAACACCATACACAAAATAAACTCAAAATTAATTAAAGACCTAAATGTTAGGCCGACACTATAAAACTCTTAGAGGAAAACATAGGCAGAACACTCTATGACATAAATCATAGCAAGATCCTTTTTGACCCACCTCCTAGATAAATGGAAATAAAAACAAAAATAAACAAATGGGAACTAATGAAACTTAAAAGCATTTGCCCAGCAAAGGAAACCATAAACAAGATGAAAAGACAACCCTCAGAATGGGAGAAATTACTTGCAAATGAAGCAACTGACAAAGGATTAATCTCCAAAATATACAAACAGCTCATGCAGCTCAATATCAAAAAGTCAAACACCCGATCCAAAAATGGGCAGAAGACCTAAATAGACATTTCTCCAAAGAAGATATACAGATTGACAACAGGCACATGAAAGGATGCTCAACAGCACAAATCATTAGAGAAATGCAAATCAAAACTACAATGACGTATCACTGCACACCAGTCAGAATGTCCATCATCACAAAATCTACAAACAATAATGCTGGAGAGGGTGTGGAGAGAAGGAAACCCTCTTGCACTGTTGGTGGTAATGTAACTTGATACAGCCACTATTGAGAAGAGTAGGGAGGTTCCTTAAAAAATTAAAAATAGAACTACCATATGATCAAGCAATTCTACTACTGGGCATATACCCTGAGAAAGCCATAATTCAAAAAGAGACATGTACCACAATGTTCATTGCAGCACTATTTACAATAGCCAGGACATGGAAACAAAGTAAGCGTCCATCTTCCGATGAATAGATAAAGAAGATGTGGCATATATATACAATGGAATATTACTGAGCCATAAAAGGAATGTTGTTATTTGTAGTGAAGTGGATGGACCTAGAGTCTGTCATACAGAGTTAAGTAAGTCAGAAAGAGAAAAACAAATACCATATGCTAACACATATATATGGAATCTAAAAAAATAAAATAAAAAAAGGTTCTGAAGAACCTAGGGGCAGGACAGGAATAAAGATGCAGACATAGAGAGTGGACTTGAGGACACAGGGAGGCATAAGGGTAAGCTGGGACGAAGTGAGAGAGTGACATTGACATATATGCACTACCAAATGTAAAATAGATAGCTAGTGGAAAGCAGTCGCATAGCACAGGGAGATCAGCTACGTGCTTTGTGACCACCTAGAGGGGTGGATAAGAAGGGTGGAAGGAAAACGCAAGAGGGAACAGATATAGGGATATATGTAAATGTATAGCTGATTCACTTTGTTATACAGCAGAAACTAACACACAATTGTAAAGCAGTTACACTCCAATAAAGATGTTAAAAAAATATATAGGGCTTCCCTGGTGGCGCAGTGGTTGAGAGTCTGCCTGCCGATGCAGGGGACACGGGTTCACGCCTTGGTCCAGGAAGATCCCACATGCCGCGGAGTGGCTGGGCCCGTGAGCCATGGCCGCTGAGCCTGCGCATCTGCAGCCTGTGCTCCACAACGGGAGAGACCACAGAAGTGAGAGGCCCATGTACCGTAAAAAATAAATAAATAAATAAATAAATAAATAAATAAATAAATAAATAAATATAATGCACTAGAAGTACCACCATCATGAATGCTTATATGCCCAAAAATGTAGTCTTCTAACATTAAGAAAAAATTGACAAAATCATGAAGAAAAATGTACTAAAAAATCATAGTGGACCCACATGAATATAGCCAACTAATTTTTTCAAAGGAGTAAAGACAATAAAATGGGAAAGGTAATCTTTTCAACAAAATGACTTGAACAACTGGACATCTGCATGCAAAAAAAAGAAAGAAAATCTGGACACAGGTTTTATACCCCTCACAAAAATTAATTCAAAACAGATCACAGATCTACATGGAAAACACAAAGCTATAAAATTCTTGGAAGATAACACAGGAGAAAACCTAGATGACCGTCAGTATACCACTCCCCATTTAGATACAACACCAAAGGTATGGTACTTGAAATAAATAATTGTTAAGTGGGACTTCATTAAAATTGAAAACTGCTACTCTGTGAAATACAGTATCAACAGAATAAGAAAAGAAGCCACAGGCAGGGATAAAATATTTGCAAAATACACAACTGAGAAAGGACTGTTATTCAAAATATTCCAAGAACTCTTAAAACTCAACAATATGAAAACAACCCAATTTAAAAATGGGGCACTTAACAGACACCTCACCAAAGAAAATATACACAGGACAAATAAGTATATGAAAATATACCCCAAATCATGTCATCAGGGAAATTCAAATTAAAACAATGAGATACCATTAAACACCCATTTGAACGGCCCAAATCCAGAACACTGACAATACCACATACTGCTGAAGACGTGGAGCAACAGGAAACTCTCATACTTTGCTGTTTGGAATGTCAAAGCGTAATAGCCATTTTGGAAGAAATGGGGAGAAAGCCAAAACCCAGAGAAATAAGAGGAACATTGAAATCACTTTTACCTTGAACCAGGCACAGCTGAACTTCAGTTTTAATGGATTTGTGAGGTAAACAGGACAGAAAATTTTTTAAAGTACCTTTTCCTGAAGATAGAAGCTTATAAGAGGAGTCCTTCACTGTTCGGCTGAATCAGAAGTAAATGTTCCTCAGGCAAATACAAAGGAAGCTGAGCTGTTCCTGAGCCAGAAAACCAGCTTCCCTGAGACTTGTACTCATAAGTCAGCTTTTGTAAATTGGCTTCTTGATTTGAAGCCTAAATCCCCAACACCTGGATGGTCGAAAGAACCTCACCATACATACCAAAATGCTAAGAGCCACAATCATGGTTAAATAGGTTAATGTATCTCTCTAAGATAAACATACAAAAATTAGAAGAAACAGACAAAAGTCAGAAAAAGATTCAGATGGTTTGGAAAACAAACTTAATTAATTAAATTTCTTCTCAGGAGAATGGCTTCTTCATCTATTTCTCAAAGAGGCTTATTGGATATGAAACAAAGACAATGAGCAACCCAAAGCAATGTAATTACAAGCACAGAAGGGTCACTGAATAGGTAGCAGCTGAAACAACACACCACAGAGAGAGTCCACAAAGATTTCTGATCACGATTGTAAGTCAAGAATGCTTACCTTAAAAAAAAATCAAAGTCAAGTTTGAAAATGTTTTCAGGGAACGTAAAAATAGAAAAAGTGACTTAATGGTTGAGAAAAAGCACCAAATAGAACACATAGGAAGTCATTCTTTACATCTGAAAGATTCTTTTTTAAAAAATTTTCAGTAGTTTTACTATGATGCATCTGTCTAGGTATAGATTCTCTTGTAGTTATTCTGACCTAAGATTTGTAAAGTTTCCTGAACCAGGAAACTGGTTTTTGTTAATTTTGGAAATTGTTGGTCCTTCTGTCTTCAAATATTGCATCTTTCACAACCTCTCTCTACTCCTTTCAGGGCTTTAGTAACATGCAATTTAGATTTTAGTATATGGGCTGCCGAAGCAAGCACTGCAAGTTAGATTTTAAACCATATCCCATGCAGCTCTTATTCTTTGTAAAATATCTGTTTTTCTTTCCATGCTCTAATCTGTGTATTTTGTTCTAATCTTTTTTCTAGTTTACTCATCCTTTCTTCAGCTGTGACTAATTTACTATTAAATCCCTCATTGAACTATTAACTTCATGTTTCATTATAGAAATAATATCTGATATTTTGTATTTTTCATTTCCCTGGTGAAAGACTCCATAGTGCTATTTAATCTATTACAGTGATTTTTAAACTACTACTGATAAATCCAATATATGGGTCATCTGCATTTCTATTTTCATTAGGTATTTTTTTCCTGATGGATTTCCAACATATTTTAATGTCTGATTATGTTTAAGAGATACCGTTTTTTGTGGGAAAAAAAATAGAGCTCTTTTGGGGCTCAGGATGATGTTATTGTATTTGTATTGATATGTTATTATAACAGGGGTTATAATTTAATTCTTATAGATGATCTTGCTACGAACAGATAAATTTAGTTAATTCAGAAAATAAGCAGTTAAGAAACAGGGCTGAAATTTTTAGGGTATGGGTTTGTTTCAAGTACTCCCTATGAGGTAGCTCATTGGGTTCCAATCCCAAGTGTGGATTTTTTTTTTTTTCTTATCAGACTACAAGTTCTTTCTTATTCGGTTTCTTATCAGGCTACAAACTCCTACTGTGGTTACCTTTTCCCTGTAAAATTTCCAAGAGCTCTGTTTAGGACCTCATATTCTCCCCCACTGCTTTCAGCTAGCCATTTAGCTGATGTTTTTAAATAGCAAAATACCTAGAGGTGAAAATTGACATCAAATGTAAGGTTCACCTCTCTGGAATTCTCTTTTACCCATACTCTTGGCCTTGATACTCCTCCAGTGCCTCCAAATAGATACTCTTTATTTCATATTTTATCCAGCTATTCTAATTATTCACAATGAACAGGTTTATCCTAAATTGACTAGTCTGACATTGCTACAAGCAAAACCCTTCAAGAGATTTCCTTTAGGGATTGGATGCAGATTTATACCAATATTCCACCTATAATTCATTGGCAAGAATTTGGGCACATGGCCTCATATTGCTGCCATTAATGCTGGAAAATAATGACTAGAAGTGATAGATATATTCCCAGCCAAAATCTGAAGGGAGAAGTCCATTACAACGTAAAAGAAGAATGGAGTAAATATTGAGAGAATTAGAAGGCTCTGGTACATGTATTATACAATTTTCTTACTCGTTTTGTCCATTTTCTTTTGTTAGAATGTAATATTTGGGAGGTAGTATTTTTTCTTTTATGTATTTTGTTTTCATTTGTGTCGTGGTTGTAGTACAACATTGTATCCTATGTAACCAGAATATACTGGTACACCATAGATGCTCAATAAATATTTGTGATGTGTGGAAGGACTTTCCAAGCATATTGCTAAATGCCAAAACTGAAATTCTTCTGTTTTTTTGGGAGAATGAGCTTCCATAATTTTAATAATGTTATAATATTAACATAAATTTAAGATATAATAAAATACTTTAATACTAGAAGCTTCAACATTCTCTAACAAAGCCAGTGGAATATAGGAAAATATGTGTCACTTAATATTTTCTTTTTGACAAAACAACTTTAACTTCATCAAACATTTTTAAAAATATAGTTGTCAGAACTACTAATTATATTTTTAATTACCCTTTGGACATACTCAAGAGTGTTAGTCTTCTTAAATGTAATACTCCAAAATAAAAGTTATACCAAAAAAAAATGATCTGATCAAGTGTTTAAGTTTAATGAAGGAAAAAAAAGTCCCATTGGCTCATTTATTTACCATATTCTTGATTCATGTTGCTGTAGAAAACTTAAACCACTGAGGTAGCAGAAATTTCTTCCAAGGATATGAAGCAAAGTGAACAAAACTGTGAATAATTAACTATCCCTGAGATTGATGGTAGAGGGACATGACCAAAAAAAAATTTATAAATTAAATGTATAGGGATGAAAAACTGAGGTATCCAAAATAAAATTGAAGCCAAATATGTATCTTCGAACATTCAGGAAGAAGTACAGTGGACAAGCTGGCACTTGGGACCCTTTGCTGCCGTGCTTGCACTGGACAAATGTCTCCTCAGCAACAAAACACAAAGAAAATATATGGGACTAAAAATAGCTGCGTACCTGCATAGTTGGGGCAATTGATGGACAACAAGATACAAAAAGACCAAAAGCCCAACTGCCGCTTCTGAAGAGCCAGGAGCAAAAGCAGGGTACTGAGCACGCCCCCTGCACTCAACACCACCAAAGGGGTGAGCAGACCACCTAAGCCATGCCTCCAGCCCGAGTCCTGGACACACCCCTCTCCTCACCCCATATAAGGAACCAGCTCGCCCCACCTTGGGGAGCGAGCAAGGGAACCTGTTACTTGTTTTCACTCATTCCTGCTACAGCAGGGACCCCAGTAAAGCCTTGCCTGAATTTTCTTGTCTGGCCTCTTATCAATTTCTATTGATTAAGAAAGTCTAAGAACCCAGGTCGCTAACACTTCCACCTTTTCCGGCTTGGAAGATGGAGTGAGGGGAGGTCATAAGCCATGAAATGTGGCTCCTAGAAGCTGAGAATCCTCTTCAGCTGATAGCCAGACTGATAGCTTGCTATCTGTCTTCAGCTGATAGCAAGAAAGCAAGGAGCTTTGTTCTATAGCCACAGGATCTAAATTCCACTAACAACACAGACGAGCAAAGAAACTAATTCATCCTTAGAATCTCCAGAAAGGAATACTACTGACACTTCATTTTAGCCCTGTGGGACCCACACCAAATTTCTGACCAGCAGAAATGAAGATAGAGAATTTGTGTTGTGTAAAATGCTCATTCTGTTGTAATTTGTTACAGTAGCAATGAGAACCAACACCAAAGCTTATGGACCCCATCTCAGGAAACAGTAAAACATATCTATTTCAAATAAGTTATTACAAATGTGCTAAAAACACACATGTGCAAACACACCCACACACTTGAAACACTTATGATTACTAAGTCCACTTCATCTTAAATTTAAGGTCCCTCATGAAAATCTTAGGAGTAAAAGT
Source organism: Aethalodelphis obliquidens (assembly GCF_003676395.1). Lineage (NCBI taxonomy): Eukaryota > Metazoa > Chordata > Mammalia > Artiodactyla > Delphinidae > Aethalodelphis > Aethalodelphis obliquidens. The sequence goes on along the minus strand of NW_020837949.1, from coordinate 9,625,119 downwards.
AATTTAAATTTAGATTAGAAAATACCACTGGGGCTTTATATTTATGGAAATACAGTAAACACCACTATTCCCTCATTTCAATTTAATAGCAAGCTTCAAGTGTAGGCTTTATTAGTTTAACCATTATTAGATCATTTTCAAAGAGCTTGGGAAATGTATGTGTATGTAGAATTCAAACTCTAGGTATCTGCTCTGTTGTACTTATATAAAACCAACACTAGGTTTTAAGGTTTTTATCCTCTAAAATAAAGCAAACTGTTATGGTAGGTTATAGTAGGTTTTATATAGCAGGCTTAATGTTCTCTGTATCTCTCCTGCCCTAGTTTTTAGGACAAAGCCAGCGAATTATAACTACCTGAGGGCTAGAAAGATTATTGTTGACACAAGACCAAAGAATAACTTAGTGTCATCATAAAATCACCCTGTGCAGCTATCATCAGGAAAAAAGAAACTATATCTATGGTAAAATTATTCCATTATAAACTAAAATAATTTACATCAAGATAAAGTTAATGCCATCATTTTGGATGTGAATTTTGGTCCTTACTTTGCTCTCTAACAAATTATAACACTTTTAAGAGTGAAGAACCTCTGAAAGGGTCTGTGAGGTGGATTAGATAAAGGAGTATCCTGAACAAAGCACTATACAGCACCAAAATGGAACCTTATGACATTCATACAAGAAGGACCATATATAAAGGAGATGTACATTTCTTGACCGATTCCTTTCACAGCCATTTTCTAAATAATACTATAACAGAATGTGCTGTCTAGTTTTTGTGATAGTCTACATACTTATTCATAGAATTTATCAAGTTTTTGTTTTACTGTGTATAAGAATCTGTTATTGGTGATGAGAAACAGCCAATTAAGACTTAAAAGATGTTTCCGTAGGGAGGGTGGGAGGGAGGGAGACGCAAGAGGGAAGACATATGGGAACATATGTTTATGTATGACTGATTCACTTTGTTATAAAGCAGAAACTAACACACCATTGTAAAGCAATTATACCGCAATAAAGATGTTAAAAAAAAAGAATGTATATATAACAATCACTTTGCTGTACAGCAGAAATTAACACAACATTGTAAATTAACTATACTTCAATAAAATTTTTTTAAAAAGAATAAAAAAAAAAGATGTTTCCACTGGGAATTCAAAGTCTATTTAGCAGTCTGGATTTTTACACTTATCATGGTATAATAAATTCTAAACCTTCGTCATATATATTTTATAGCAAGCATCAAGGGTAAGTCTTAGTCAACAAATTCAAAAGTTGGCAAACTGTGGGCCATAGGTCAAATCCAGCTGACTGCCTGTTTTTGTAAATAAAATTTTTCCTGAAAACAGTCATGTATTTTTTTTGTTGTTTTGTTTATTTGTTTGTTTTTGTTATCTTGTCAACTATCTTCTATGTCCATTGCATATTTTTTTAAATTTTTATTTACATATTGTTTATGTTTATTGCTTATGGCATATTGTTTCACACTACAGTGACAGGGTTGAGTAGTTGTAACAGAGACTATGGCCCACAAAGTCTAAAATATTGGCCCTTTATAGAAAAGAAAAACTTGACTACTGATGTAACTGAAGGTAACATTTGCATATAAACAAATAATATTAATAAAATATTAATAGCATATAATATTTCCATCATATAAAATATGATAGAAAAGAGATGTTAAGGTTTACCTTTAAGATCAGGGACATTTTCCTAGAGGAGATAATGTTTCAGTTAAGTCTTAAAGCATAGACTGAAGTCTACCAGCTGGATAAGGGGGGATAAGGCAATCCAAGCAGCAGAGTTCACCACACAAGAAAGACATATTTATACACACACACATACAAACACACACACACATAAACACACACACACATATATATTCAGCCTTAAAAAAATGTTACAGACCCTGCCATTTGCAACAACAGTGATGAACCTGGAGGACATTATGCTCAGTGAAATGACACAGAAAGAAAAAAAAAAACTGCATGATCAACTTATATGTGAAATCTGAGTAACATCGAATATATAGAAGCAGAAAGGACAACAGTGGTTACCAGGGGTGGGGAGGTGAGGGAAATGGGGACATGTTTGTCAAAGGGAACAAAGTGGCAGTTATATAGGATGAATAAGTCTAGAGATCTAATGCACAGCATGGTGACTACGGTTAATCATATTATATTGTACAGTGGAAATTTGTTAAAAGGGTAGATTTCAGATGCTCTCACCACACACACAAAAAATTGTAATTATGTGAGGAAATGATATGTTAATTAGCTTGACTGTAGTAATCATTTCTTTATGTATATGTATATCCAATCATCATGGTGTATACCATAATATAAACTATTTTTACTTAAAAATAATAACATTTTAATTTATATTTTAATTTTTTTTATTGGAGTATAGTTGCTTTACAATGTTGTGTTAGTTTCTACTGTACAGCAAAGTGAATCAGCTATACGTACACATATATCCCCTCTTTTTTTGAATTTCCTTCCCATTTAGGTCACCACAGAGCATTGAGTAGAGTTCCCTGAGCTATACAGTAGGTTCTCATTAGTTATCTATTTTATACATAGTATCAATAGAGCATATACATCAATCCCAATCTCCCAATTCATCCCACCTCCCCTTTCCCCCCTTGGTGTCCATATGTTTGTTCTCTACATCTGTGTCTCTATTTCTGCTTTGCAAATAGGATCATTCGGACCATTTTTCTAGATTCTACATATATTCATTAATATAAAGCATTTGTTTTTCTCAATAATAACATTTTTAAAAAGACACAGAACGCTCACGTTCATAACAGCATTATTTACAATAGCAAGGACATGCAAACAACCTACACGTCCATCGATGGATGAATGGATAAGAAATTGGGTTATATATACACAATAAAATATTATACAGCATAAAAAAGAAGGAAACCCTGCCATCTGAAACAACATGGATGGACCTTGAGGACATTATACCAAGTGAAATAAATCAGACAAAGACAAATACTACACTTATATGTGGAATGAAAGTGGTCAAAGTTGCAAATTTCCAGTTATAAGATAAATAAGTACTGTGAATAGTTAGGAAAAGATAGTTAGGAATAGGTAGGAAAAGATAGTTAACACTGCTGTATAATATATTTGAAAGTTGTTGAGAATAGATCCTAAGAGTCTTCACCACAAGGAAAAACAATTTTTCCTTTTTTTGTATCAATATAAGATGATGGATGTTAACTAAACCTATTGTGGTAATCATATCAAAATATAAGGAAATCAAATCATTATGCTGTCCACCTTAAACAGTGCTGAATGTCAGTTATATCTCAATGAAACCAGGAAAAAAAGAATTCTACCAAAGTTAAAACAAAAGACATAGCAATGTTGAAGATAATGATTTATGCAAATAAATATAAGTATTCCATAAAACACATAAGAAGGAGTGGGAGAAGATGAGATGGAGAGACAGACTCAGGAAGAAAATGAAAGGTCATTGATGTCATGATTTGTTAAATAGTAGTTTTATGTTGTGTTTTATATCATTTCTCCATAGAATCAATTTGCAACATCAGCTGGAGATGACTATAACTGAAAATAGGAACACACATGAGGAGCATAACTTAATAATACACATGATAGATGGTAAATTACAGGGAGGGTGGAGAAGAGGAAAATGATTGAATGGATCTTTAGGAGGAAGCATTTCCAGAACTTAGTAACTGACTAGAGACATGAGGTTGAATGAAGAGAAAATGAAGCTTTATAGTATCCAGTTCAGGGTAACAGATGCCACCAATCCTCACCTGAGATAGGAACAAAAGAAGAAGAGGAGGCTGTAAATGGAGGATAATATAAATCAGTCTTAGTTTGTGAAAGTCCTCAGAGAATCTTTGATCCATCTAAGTCATTCTGAAATAATAGGTTATAGTTTTGTTCTGTTTTGTATGGATGTCTTCTGCCTTCAGTACCTATTTTCTAAGGATATTATTTGGTTTTCATTCTCATTTAGTTCATAAACACGTTATCAAGAGTTTAACTACAATTTGCATGGCTTGTGTCTGTGTGTGAGTGCGAAATTTGTTTTCCTGAACTTTTAGAAGGACGTGTGGCTCAGGTAGCTTTTCTAATTTGAAGTAGCCCCCTTCACTATTTTTGTGTAAGAAGACATAGATAGATAGATAGAGAGATAGATAGAGAGATAGATAGATAGAGAGATAGATAGATAGATAGATATAGATATAGATATAGATGTAGTCATAGCTTATTTTCTGAGATTTATTGAGTCTGTTCCATTCCCTCACTGTTATCACAATGCTCTCGTCCTTTCTATCATCCTTCTGCTTTTTAATTTTTGGCCATGCCTAAGAGTTTCTCCTCATCCTATAGACTTGTCCAAGAAGTTAGCCCTGGCTGATTAGTTTTGTAGGATCATAGGCACTCCATTGTACCAGCCTGTTCAGATCCTTCACACTCACCAACTTTTGGATTATACAAAATCCCTTTCAGTTGTAGCTGCTTTTCAGTAAATAACTATTGGAAATTTTGAATGTTTCCTGATTCCAGATCTTTCATACTCCTTATTTCTTTCCTCTGCACAAAATTGATTCCATGCAGGTCTTACAAATGTTGAAGGCTTTTCACTATATGTCTGTATTTGGGGGTTCATAGGCGTACCTTGTCAATTAGGTTTGTTGTAAATATCTACATATTGTAAATATCTACATATTGTAAATATCTACAATGCCTTTGAGTTGTTGCTTTTGCTAATTAGTTTCTATGTGTGCTTAATAAGAGGACTCTGGAACAATTCAAAACAATACCATTGCTGCCTTCTTCCCAGAATCTTCCACATGTTGGTTTTGAATTCTTTGATATTAATGTTGCTAGAGATGAAATGAGAGCCATTCTACATTCATTGATCGTTTAGATTTAAAAAGAATTTTTCCATGTCTTCTAAGCAACACATAGTAACATAAGGAATAATTTAAAAGACGGGTAACTGAGTCTGGTTGTTTATATAACTTGGAGTTTAATGGCACAAACTCTGAAATTATGGAGTGCTGCATTAAAAGGTCCTGATTTTATAACTCAGCTCAGAAGTCTATATGTGACTTAAAATTGTATATAAAACCACTATTGCATTTATTGAAGCTGTTATTCCTTGCAGAATAATTTAGGCTTGTCTTTTCCTTATGAGTACACACAATGCAACTGAATCTATGCTTTCCAACATATCTTGTTTCAGCAGTCCAATCAATATTAATAATCAAACTTTGGGTTTATGTCTAATCAAGTGTACAGTAGGAGCTTTACAAAGTTCCTTCCTCTTCTCTGCCTACGTTAGCTTCACCAGAGATAATTAAATTGTATCATGTAATTGAAGAGGCAGAAACTAGAAAGGCAGGAAAACAGCCATTTATCCAGTCTGTTCTAGCAGCTCATGACTTTTTTTTTTTTTTTTTTTTTTTTTTTTTTTGTGTTTTTTTGCGGTACGCGGGCCTCTCCCTGTTGTGGCCTCTCCCGTTGCGGAGCACAGGCTCCGGACGCGCAGGCTCAGCGGCCATGGCTCACGGGCCCAGCCGCTCCGCGGCACGTGGGATCTTCCCGGACCGGGGCACGAACCCGCGTCCCCTGCATCGGCAGGCGGACTCTCAACCGCTGCGCCACCAGGGAAGCCCCTCATGACTTTTAACAATGGGTAAGTAATGGGAAATACAGGGAAATTGAAAGAATAAGCAAAAGGCAGTTTTCCAATAAAGTATTCATTAATATAGGAGAATTTATAGATATAACCAACTGTTTTTATTTACTACCATTTTAAATACATAAAATTGGCTTTCAGATTAAGATATTGGATTATGAAAAAACATGTAATAACTCTCCTGTCTTGAGACCTCATTTCGATATAAGAAAAAAAAATGTTAAGGTATGTGTAGTATCAGAAAATGAATAAAACAAGAAATTTCAACAAACTTATGAAATATAAAGTAAAGAAATAAAGCAGAAGTTCCTGCTTAAAGAGAAAGTAGAAGATGAACTCAGCCTATTTTACATAAACCTGGAGAGGCTCTGAACACAAAGACAGAAGGTGAAAGAAAAATAAGAATCAGTGGGATTCAGAATACAGTGGGAATTATAACATCCGTGAAAAGTTCTTCTTCTAGAAAGAGTTCATAAATGATCTAATGAGATAAAAAGAAAAAAGATGGTAGAACCTCAGGGTTATGTCCTCTTAACTCAAGTTTTGAGGGTCCCCCTAAAAATGCCTCAATTCCCAGACATCCATCTAAACTAAAGCATACCGAGTTCTCCACGGGCCTTCCAAGGATCACCAAGCATGTTAGGAAAGCCTGAAATATGAAAAAGTAAGGATAAGATTAAACAGAAATGCTTAGCAGAAAGAAGAGAGATAAATCAGGCAAAGAAAAGGCCTTTAATAATTTTCATGAGACATATTTGAAGCCATGACATTTCTATGAAATAAAATTAGGGTGTTCTATAGAAAAAGAGACAGAAACCTATACCAAGAAGAGAGACAGAAACAGAAAGAATAGAATGGACATCAGTTTCATTAATGCTAAGATAGGGCAGTGCCTCAAGCTTCTCCAGGAAAATAAAAATATAATTTATATATGTATAATTTTATTTCATTTTGAGGAATTGGCTCAAGCAATTGTAAGGGCTGGTGAGTCTGAACTATGTAAGGTAGGCTGGCCAACTGGAAACTCATGTGGGAGGTGATGTTTCATACTGTAGGCAGAATTTCTTCTTATCTAGGGAAACCTCAGTTTTTGCTCTTAAGGCCTTCAAGAAATTACATGAGGTCCACCTCATTATTGGGGGCAATCTCCTTTATTTAAAGTCCCTGATGATAGATATTAACCCATCTACAAAATGCCTTCACAGCAATACCTAGATTAGTGTTTTATAAATTAGCTGAGTACAGTAGCCTAGCCAAGTTGATACCTAAGACACTTAGACCAAATACTCTGCTGAATACAATAGAATGTGTTGCTTAAAATAGGGATCCTCTTTTCTTAAACACATCACAATGATGACAGGATAATACGAAATTACCAGACAAAATTCTAAGAGAAAATGGGTCATAAAATATGTACGAAAAACACCGGAGCAACAAAAACAATTTTGCTCTGAGGACTAGCTGCCCATCCTGGCAAACCTGGGCTTTCCTTTGGGGGATCTTATATATGGGACTAACAGGAGCAAAGGCCAAATCCCTTCCTTATGTGGGCAACTCTTAGGAGAACCTGTCCATTTTAAGCTGGGTCTCGAACAAGATCTGCTCTCAGGGTTAAGATGAAACAGAAGTGAAATTGCTCCAACTTCATAGAAAGTGATAAGACTCCTTGATGCTAGGTGGAGCAGAGTAGAAAAATAGGAAAGGAAAAATTCTTCCTGAAAAAATTATGGTTATAAAGGAGTCATCATATAGATGTGCAAGCCGGGATCACATGTAAACCTTTTGAGAATCAAAAAGGATTTATCAGAATTTGATCATAATTGCACATACAAAGTTAAAGCAATCTATAAAATTTCTGGAAGATAACATAGGAGAATAAGTTTATGATCTTGAGGGAGGGAAGGATTTCTTAATCAAGACACAAAATAACACTAATAAGAAAGAAAAACATCAATATGTTCATCTATTTAAAATTAAGAATATCTATGCATCAGAGGACGGCGTGAAGTGAGTGAAAGACATGTACCAAATTTGGAGAAAGTATACATAATAATATAACAAAAAAGGATATATAAGGAGATATATAAAGAACTCCTTTAAATCAAAAGGTAAAACACAGATGCTCTAATAGAAACATGAACCCCCAAAAAACATGATTATGCTTTTCACACACACACACAAATCCAAATCGAAAAGGATGTATTCCTTCATACATTTTGTACTGGCAGATAAAAGTGTTCATCATAAGTCTAGCTACAAATGACGTATGTTTGGCATGTTGTAAGTATTGACATTTTTAAAGAGAACTATGACATCACTCTTTCAAATGGATAAAATGTCATTTAAATTCTATAATGATTTGATACCACTGTCATCCATCTAAAAAATACATAAAGAAGCTCTTCTTTAACAATGAAGATAGATAGATAGATAGATTGATAGATAGATAATAGCTAGATAGATAGATAGATAATAAAGATATCTGTTAGTAGTCAGCAGTGGAATCCACATTTAAATAACATTTTCTCAGAATTTTGTGAGCAGGAATCAAAAACTTAATCACATAATATATTGCGTGATTTTATTGGGAGATTGATGGATTTATTGGAGTGTCTTAAATTAGTAGTTCAGGGCTCAAGGGGAAATCAGCTATTGTGTTATATCCAACTTTGCACATCTCTGGGCTTTATTTTATTATACATCCACCAGCTTAGCCAATTTTTTTAAAAAAAATAACCTAACAATGTCAAGAGCTGGCAAAGATATGAATCAATGCTTATTCATATGTACTTCTGGTGGGAGTATATATTGAAACAGCCACTTGGAAAAAACAGTTGGGCTTAATATAGTAAAATTCCAGATATACATACTTTTGACTTAATAAATCCACCCCTAGATATAAACCCTAAAGAAAATTATACGTATGAACATTGGGATAAATATATACAAGTTTATGAGAGCTTTGTCTACAATAGTTCCAAACAAGAAACAATCCATATGTCTATCAATAATAGAAAAGATACACCTATCATGCTATGTTCATACAATGGAATATAATAGAGCAGTGAAAATTGAATGTAGATACAGGTACTTTTAAAAAGAAATGAATCAAATATAAAAGAGTTTGAAAGTGTTAAGACATAAAGAATATGATTTAATTTTCATTTTTGAGGTTCTATACCAGATAAAACCTAATTATATTTTAAGGATGCAGAATTATATTTTTAGATGACAAAACTATAAAGAAAAAGAAGGACTTAACTAATTCAAAAATCTGGATAGTAATTACCTGGAGGTAGTAGCTGGAGAGGAATGGGTAAAAGAGAGAAACTGTGATTGAACAAAGAGCAATATTCTATAACTTGACCTGGGCCATGCATACATATATGCTTCCTTATAATTATTTACTAAACTATTTACTTCTGTCTTGCATTTTTTCTTTACTAATGACCCGAAGGGAAAGTAAAAGGAATGTTGAATAAAAGAGGATATTAATATATGGTGCTTGTATAACACTAATTTAATCAAGATTCTGATGCAGAGCCTTGGTATTTTTAAAAAGATGTCCAGGTTATGCTAGTATAGATCCAGAGTAAAGAATCACATATCTGGGTGAGCAGTTTCTGGCTATAACATAAGAACTCTGTGGCATCAGAGATATTTCAGAAACACCATGAGTTAAGACACACTTTCTATAGACTGAGTTGAAGTATATATTTATGTAAATGACACACAAATACATTAAAATATTCAAAAATTAATTATACTGCTTACACAATTACCTTTAGCTAATTTTGACTAGGTACTATCTCATTGTAAAATATTGAAACTTTTAATAAATATTTAAGTAAAAATGTGTGATGTGAAAAGTAAGTCTTCTAACTCCTAAGCCCATCAGATTCCCTTTCCAAAGGTCAACGATTCTCTGCACTCTTCCAGAGATAGTCTATGCATATATAAACACATATATCACTTTTATTCACACAGAGTGATAAATATACACTAGTCTGCAACTTGCTATTTTCACTTCACAGCAACCAATATATGTGCAGCTGCCTTATGGCTTTTAGTGACCACAGTGTATTGCTTTTATGTTTGTGTATTGTCATTTTTCAAATATATAGGTGGTAAGATTATTAAAGGATCATCTCATTTTAAATAGAAAAACACAGAGAACAAGAGAGAATGCTAGGAAATATTTTAAATGTCCTGCTGAAAAATCAATAGAAAGACTGCAATGTAAAACAGAATATATATTTTGAAACAAAAACAAGACTACCAGCGATACATGGCAGAGCTTGTTGACTAGAAGAGGGAAAAGCAGAAGCCTGTGCCTCCCAAGCACTCAGAACGGAGCACAGACACTGATTCAAAAAAAACGCCTCTGGTTTCGCAGGCTTCACACTAAGCACATGAAAGTTGTTGCCCAATGCTGAAAGAATTTGAAAACTAAGGAGCACTGAGGATAACTACAGCAACAACAAAACCCCAAACCAGCCAAACCAACGTCTACACTGACCCACCTCCTTTTATTGGCAGCTTGAGGAAGCAAGAAGTGTGTCCATTGCCAAGCAAAAATACTATACCTTAGGTTCAATTGTTCTTCTGCACACAATGTTCAGCATAGAGTTGAAAATGATAAGACACAAGAAAGTGAGAAAAAAAAGCAACAGATCTTTAAGTGTGGTTCTGCTGACTACTGATAAGAGGTAAACTAATTTATAGAACTAGAGCCAGAAATGGCCCTAATGATGGAACAGTTAAACTGGGATTGTAAATAACTATTATTTAAATGATATAGTATAAATGATGGACACTGGCTGAGGACAGATGGGTTATTGTAGAGGAGTGATTGAAACTATTTTTAATAAGTCAGCTATATATGCTGGCAATAAAAAACAAAACAAAACAGAAAACGACAATATCAGAGAGACATAAAGAATTCCTTTGATGGGTTTTTCAACAGACTGAACACCACTAGATGAAGAAATAGTGAACTTGAACAATGATAATTAGATATTATCCAAACTGAAACACAAAAAAGAAAAAAAGAGTAGAGGAAAACAAGCAAACTGAAAGCAGTAGAGCACCCACAAGCTATGACACAATTTTAAAGTATCTAATATAGATGCATTTGGAGTTCCAGAGGTAAAGAGAGAGAAAATATAAGAAGTATTTGAAAACCTTGCCGACAAGAATTTTCCAAAATTAATGAATGACAAGAAGCCACAAATGCAAAAATCTTGGAAATCCCATGCAGGAAAAGTACAAAGAAAACAGAGCTAGGCACATATGCAAGAAAAACCCTACCTTGTACCATATATAAAAATTAATTTGAAATTGATCATAGAGTTAAATGTAGGCACTCAAACTATAATGTTTCTAGGAGAAAGGATAGGAAAAATCTTTATAAACTAAGGGAAGATTCTTTAATATGTGATACAAAGAAAAACATGAAACATAAAAGACAACAATGAGGTGCTATATTGTAATTTTAAAGTTCTGTTGCTTGAAAAAACATTTAAGTTAATAAGAAGATAAGACTCAGACTGGGAGAAAATATTTGCAAATGACATCTCTTGCAAAGAACCTGTATCCAGGATATAACCGAGAAGCTTAAAATTTAATGAAATAAAGACAAGCAGCTCAATTTAAATAATGAGCAAAAGAAAAAAAAATCAACAGACATTTCACCAAAATAAGGTACACATAGAGCAGATAAGTACATGAAAAGTTGCTTAACATCATTAACTGCAACAGTAATACAAATTGCTGTGACAATAAGCTTCTATTTTACACAAACTAGATTAGCTAAAATTAAGACTGTCAATTATATATAAATTCAGTTTCTGGGCCTCAGTCTAATCAAAACTGTAAGCTAGGTTAAAGCTTCGTGCTTTTGGTTTCTTTGTTTTAATAAAAACTAATGCTCAATCTCTGAAATATTCTAAACTATCATCAATCTAATATGGAATGTGTTTATTTTTTCTGTCTTCTCTAATGTCTGCATATATATTCTGTATCTTAACAGAAATATGGTAACAAAGTCTATGATTTTTCCCTTGTGGAATGAATCACTCTAGGGAGGGTGGGAAGAATTCCATAACGACTTACCTGGTAACTTTTTACAGTCACTTAAAAATTATGTGACATCTAGAGCTATAAGTTAATTTGTTCTTTCATTCATCTTTTATTGAAGCATATTTTGTCTCAGATACTCTACTAAACATTGTCTTCAAGGATATTAATACCAGACTGTTTTGTGATCATAGTTTGACTTAATTTAATGCTTTTGAGATGCACTCATATGGTTGCATGTATCTGTTCTTTTTTATTTCTAAATATTATTCCATTGTATGACTATTACACAATTTTTTAATTCACTAACTGAAGAACATTTGGGTTGTTTTTACTTTTTCTGATGATGAATAAAATAGCTATAAACATTTACACCCAGGTCTTTGTGTGGACGTACGCTTTCACTCATTTAGATAAATTTCTAGGAATAAATTAGCTGTGGTAGCATGTGTGGTAGCATATGGTTCAATATATCTTAATATACAACAAACTGCCAAGTTAGTTTCCAAACTATTTTGAATTCCTATTAGAAATGTATAAAAGTTTCGATTACTCTACATCCTTGTCAGCACATATAAACCACACAGGTTTGCAAATAAAATTAGTGCAGTCCACCAAGTAGATTTTAATCTGCCAAAATATTTAGTGAAAATACTGCCAAATGCAATAATTCTACCAATGGGAATATTTTTAGAATCACAGTCTAATAATATTTGTAAAAATGAACCTAAATGCATTTAGGATTGATTTGTATTACCTCACCTTGATTGTGAATTGTTTCTCTAATTTACTCTGTAGTCTTTGCAAATAACTTAACTCTATTTCTCAATTCTTCCAACTTAAAATGGTTACAATTTCAAGGAGTCTATGGGGAAAAATTGCAAAACTATGAGGTAAATATAAGTTTTCAAATCTACATCAATTGAAAGTCTCACTCTATGGATGAAATGTAAAAAAAATATATATAATACTATCTGTCTCAATTAGCACAAGTCCAGCAAGCAAATAGAAGAAAAAGAAGCAAATAAATAAAAAGATTTTTGCAGGAGGAAAAAAGCTACACTCAACTAAATTCAACTGGATTAAAGCAGTGTAGCAGTGATTTATAATAGTCAGTTAGGGTACTGGGGAGTGTTGAAAGAGTTAAGGGTCCTTAATTTTAGAGTGAATTTTCAAACGAAGAAAAGTTTAAACTTAATTTTTAAAAACAAATATAGTATTGCTTGCTATTTACGGAAGCCCACCTACCAAGCAGGGACATCTAATTGTATGATAATTCAGCAGTTACAGAGAGATAATCTCAAGTCTTGTAAAGTCTCTCCTGTCCTAAAATGATACAGCCATTTCTTAACTAATATTCTACTAAGTAGAGTCCTGGCTAATTTTTTTTACATCCCAAGCTAGGTTAGAACACATAGGCTATTTCAAATCCAAGCGTGGGTGAAAATGATGACTTAGACTTTGTCCAGAGTTATTTTAACTTTGGATTCTTGGAAGTCATCAAATAAACAAAGTAAAATACGCAAACTAGATCACAATGCCTGTGAATGGGAACATCTCCCCATTGCCTGTCTCACTTCTCAAAGAAGTACACCTGGAGTCTGATGGTCTTGGCAGGGTATTCAGAGTAAAACATCAACAAGTTTAGGAAATCAGGACCGTAGGCTCATTGCCCTTACACTGCAGTCATATTAGCATTCACAAAGCCACCCACGAAAACAGTTCTGCTACTCAGCGAATTATTTCTCCACGATGACCACATATGTGGCTTCCGGGTCTGGGAATTCTTGCTATGAGAACCCTGGGGCCATCTCCTCTTTATCTACACTTGCACTTCAGGACTTAGGGGATTTGCACTGGGGTCCAGTTAGTGTCATTCACATTCACAATGACCATTCACAATGGTCATTCACAAACACACCATTTTTCTCTTCACTCTACCTTCATTTTACAGATGTAGAAATTCAAGTTCAAAATGGTTAAATATATTTCTCAAGGCCAGAGAGCTGGTCAGAGCAGGATTCATTTTCCCTTAAATGTCACTCAGAACTTCAGCAACAAATTCTAACAACTCTGCAGCACTGTCTTTTCCAACAGACAAAAAGATTACTTGCCCTGGATGGTCAAATTAGCCATAAGACACTTTTGGCCCATGGAAATGATAGCCAGCTAAATGAAGGAATTTTCCTGCATGACCTTGGGAATGTTCTGTAAACCCTCTATACCCTCTATACCTCTTCCTCATCTGTAAAATAGGTACAATAACATAATGCCTACCTCATAAGGTTGCTATTGAATTAAATGAGTTAATAATTGACAAGTAGCTCAAAGAGGATCTGGTTCAACCTAAGTGTCTTATAAGTGTCTGTGACCTACAATTATGATGGTGATAGTGGTGATTTTTCCTTTTAGGGATGGAAAGAGAGAGTCATTTTTCTGCAGTGCCCAAACATGGAAAGCAAATACGTACCTCAGATATTCTGGGAATATTGTCTTTGGAGATCATGTTTAAGTTCACCAGCATCTCAGGTTTTAGCAGTGACTTAGAAATCCTTCTATCAGCAAAAGATATGATTTTGATTTTGTCCACGGCCACTACAAATGACTTGAGTTTTATTTACCCATCATCAGTACCAACCATCCCTATAAAAGTCAAGTCTCCTACACAATTCTCTATGCTTACCTAATACTATGTTTCCCTTTTGTGATTTTCTTTTTCCTTCAAGTCAATTTCACATATTCATTTAATTTGATTTCACTTTTATGAAAATATATGATGGAGAGAATAGAATATGCTATGATATGCCTAAGGGTTAAAAATCCCCCCTAGGGATTTTTCAGGTCTTAGTCTATTAACCATCCCCCTCCACTCCCTGCAATGGATTTGAACAAGAAGCATCTGAAGACAAACTTTGCATATTTCGAATTTTGGCCTAAAGCCATCCTACTTTATTACTTAGAGAATGTTTTGAAGCCTGAAATTTACTTATTCAGGCATAGGCACAAATCTAGCAGTTCCACTGGAGACTCATTGCTAATAGTTAACAGACTCCTGTGCTTATTCACTTAACTTAGGATGTTCAAATTTCATGAAATTCAATTTCCTTTTTAACAAAACAAATGAACAAAATTCTATTAGACATGTCTAATTTTGTGTTTTTAACTGTACACCTTTACAGTAATGACTGTCAAATAGACATTTACATCCCTGGCTCTCTTCCAAGGTTCAGATTTTTATTTTCATTTTCCTATAGGATACTTATTTCTAAATTCACTGCAATAATAACAATGGTAAAAGTAATAAATAATAACAACTACCATTTATTCAATACCTACCACTTAACTGGCACTCATAGCTACTTTATGTCCACTATCTGATTTACTTTTCCTGTGAGTTCCTATCCATCCTTTGAGATGGATATTCATTGCTATTTTACTTTCAAAAAAACCCTGAGGCTCAGAGAGATTAATTTCAGAAATCTATATTTAGCATGGAGAAATATGTACTCACAACCTTTCAATGAATTTTAGAGCCCCCATGTTTATTTGTATATTCTAATTTAGAAATTCCTATCAAGTCTGCCCTTTTCCTTTCATCATCACTACCCCATTTCAGGAAATCCATCATCATATCTAAATTTGGTATGTTATTCACGACCCAAGTATTTCTTCACCTCAGTTAACCTTCAACTCTAACGATAGTGGGAGGTAACCTTAAAAAAAAAAAGATAAGGCTATGGGGCATTCCCTGGTGGTCCAGTAGTAAGGACTCTGTGCTTCCACTGCAGGGGACATGGGTTCAATGCCTGGCCAGGGAACTGAGATCCCATATGCTGCATGGCTTGGACAAAAAAAAGACTATGTTTTATCTTACTTAAAATCTTTTTTGTTTATTTCCTACAAAATAAAAAGCCAAATTTCTTAGCTGATTTACAAAACAGCTCACAATCAGACCACTTATTATCCCTGTTGACCCCTGTTGAACACTTCCACCAATCCATTCAATGTCTGAGCGACTTTGGGGCTTTTCATATTTTCAGTCACATCATGGTCTTTCATGGCTCACTGGCCTTCTCTACCCTACGCCACCCATTAAAAAAAAAAAATCTAACTATTCTTAATAATAAGGTCAGAGAAATCCCTTCATGTAAAAACTTAACTGATTCTCTTCTAGAATTGAACCAGCTCCTTCCCAGTTTTCTCAGCACTTTGATGTACTTCGTTGGCCACATGGAATCATCAAGCCTCTGACTTACTTTTACGTTGCCCCACCTACAATCTTAGATCCTTAAAAGTGAATTGAGTAGATAAATGAATAAAAATAAATGAATCACCGAATCTAACGTTACACAACATTATCAAGAAATTTTATCAAAAAATTACAAGCATTCATATATCAGGAGTGTAGAAACCTGGATCTAATCCTTTTTTCCATTTTGTAATCTTGAGAAATGCTATTAATCAAAGTATGAACCAGGGATATTAATGTCTTACCTGCATGGGAGTTGAGGTTTGCAAAAGATTACTGTTTAACATGCCTTTTAGCTTTAGGACCTATGATTCTATGAAATAGTAATTTGAAATACTCTCTCTAATAGGTCATTATCAGAGGACAAGAGTTACATTGAATATCTTTATCGAAAAAAATATCTCTCTGCACCCTGCCTCGTCATTTACTTTTTGCTTCATCTCTATTATAGTTCAACTCTTTCATTTTGCTCTGGGCATTCATTGTAAAATGCTAGGATAGTCACAAAAATGCTGAAGAGAAACATATTTTGCCCTGGATAGTAATAAGAATCTATTAGTGCTTTATCATTCTGGTAGACAAGTATACATAAGGAATGAGTGAAATGTGGAGCCAGTTCTGGTATTAATCATTGGAAACAGCCACGGAATTATTACATATTTAACCATATGCAGACTCCACAGTACAATAAATCAACAATCTGTGAATACCCAATATTATTCCAATTCACTGTTAGATCCAAATGATTATTTATAAAACGTGCAAACTCTGCTGATAAATAGAAAGTGTTATAAAATTTCTGGTTAGGAAAGCATCATAGCTTACTCAGAAATATTTGATTTCTGACTTAGAAAAATTTCCAGTTCTATTTAGTTTCAATATTTCTTGCAGTCTTTGAGTATTATTAGAAAGTAGAGGCTGAAAGAGTATATTATTTGGATTATCAGTTCAACTGCATAACCAAGAGGCTCGAAATAACTAGTGAATTTAAAGAAGTAGAAATGTATGTCTCCTTTACCTAAAAAAGTCTGGGTAGTCAATCCAAGCCCGTTGGTGTTACTACAGTCATTAGAGATCCAGATCCTTCTATCTAATTGTTCTGTCAAACTCATCTTGAGCTTCCAA
Organism: Aethalodelphis obliquidens; assembly: GCF_003676395.1. Lineage (NCBI taxonomy): Eukaryota > Metazoa > Chordata > Mammalia > Artiodactyla > Delphinidae > Aethalodelphis > Aethalodelphis obliquidens. The sequence goes on along the minus strand of NW_020837949.1, from coordinate 9,607,969 downwards.
TTAATAGTCTAAGATGTATGCTCTGGCTTTAGCTACAGTCTGTACTGAAACCAATGGAAAAAGAGAAAAAACGAAGTATTGAAAATAACTCTTAACTTTAAGGATGCAACCTAATGGTAGAATAAATCACTTCTGCCCGTATCCTATTAGCCAGGTATGTGACCATACCTTGCAGGTATGTGACCATACCTTTCTTTAAAGAAAACATGAAAACGTAGTCATTATGCAAGCAGTCCCTGGGCCCAAGTAATATTCAGATATGCTATTTCTAAAGGAAGAATGGGAGAATGGAGAAGGGCTGAGAGTTTCGGCCACAAGCAAGCTCCCACAAAGCACAAGTGTTCCACATTCCAAACAGAGATTGATTAATGCATCTTTTATTCACCTTTCAGGAAAAAAATCAAACGATAATTTTCTTAATTAAATGTTTTAAAAAGATTTTCAAGCACCGGTTGTCAATGATGACCAAAAAATTAATAAATATCACAAGGATAGGAGTGTGAAAGCCTGCAGAGTTTGTCGTGCCTATATTGATATCAACCAGTTTCTCTACTCCAGTAGAACCTGGGAAGATTTAATCCGGCATTGTAGATGCTGTAGAGGGAGCAGATGGCAGTACAAATGCAGTTCCTTGTGTCGTTCAGTGAGTGTCAAGGTGCTGTGTGAAGGTAAGGGTTGAAAGAGTCAAGTTTAATGACTCACGGAAGGCAAGTTCAAGAGATTATAAGACTAATAATGGCTCAAATGTGATACTGAGAAGAGAAGTATATCACTAGTGTTCAAAAAGATGAGGGAGATAGAACAGAACAAAATGAACAAGAATAAACAAAGAGATGGGGGATGGAAAAAAGTGGTCGAGAGAATGGGTAAGGTATACTCATTAATACAGACGTCCATGGAGTTTTCATCTACCCCATGGGTGTATTTCCTGAGCAATCCCTTACTTCAAGTGAATATGTTTTCGTTCTTTCTTTTACTTCTATTGCTATGCTGCCTGAGATCCACAGCACAATAACGAACAGATAACTCCTAAATCATGAGATTCTCATGCCCTCTTTATTTTTACACACATATATCCTCCTGATCCTATTTCCCTTTCAGCTGCTGACCCATTCTTTGCTTCCCTGGACTCCCCAAAAATTGGCCTATAGTTTTTCTAATTCCTCTTCTCCCATTCTCATTTAAAACCATTCCAATCCAGCTTTTACATCAAACACCTTAGTGAAACTGTGTTCTTAAAGATTGCCAGTAAGCTCCAATTTGCTGCGTATAATATCAATTCTTAGTGCTCATATCATTTGACTAATTATTAGTATTTAACACATATGATTGACGACTCTCTCCCTCTTAATTCTCTTTCTTCACTTGTCTTTATTACTTCTCGTTATTCTTCACTGGTTCCTTCTCTTTATGTCAGACTCTCAGTATTTGTTTGCCGCGGGCCTCAAGTTTTAGAGCCCTTTTCATCTCTATTAACACTTACTCCCTTGGAGATATTATCCAGTCTAACGAGTTGAAATACCATCTTCCTGTTGTCCATGCCCAAAAGTGTATGTCTACCTCCGGCTTCTCTCCCTTAACTCCAGTCTTACACTTCCAACTGATTATTCAATATCTCATCTTGGATATATAGTATGCATCTTAGACAAAATACATCCAATACTGAACTCCTGACCTTCCCCACCTGACCTACTCTAATTGCAGACTTTCACACCTTATTTGATGACAGCTCTTTATATCTAACTTCTCAAGCTAACAATCTGAGTCATCCTTTCTCTCACACCAGAAGTAATCATATTGACTCTATTGTGAACACGTCTCCAGACAACCATTTTTTATTATTTCCACACGGACCCTCTTGTCTGAGCTACAATGATCACTTATCTGGATCATGTAATAACTTTCTAATAAGTCTGTCAAATAATACTCTTTTTCCTCCTATGGTCTCTCCACAGTGAAGAAATCAGAAGAGTGATCTTATCAAAGCATAATTCAAATTTTGCTACTTCTCTGTTAAAAACCCTGCCACGGCTGCCCATTTCACTTAGAGTAAAATCCAAAGTCTTTAAAAATGGCTAAAGGGCTTCCCTGGTGGCGCAGTGGTTGAGAGTCCGCCTGCCGATGCAGGGGACACGGGTTCGTGCCCTGGTCCAGGAGGATCCCACATGCCGCGGAGCGGCTGGGCCCGTGAGCCATGGCCATTGAGTCTGCGCGTCCGGAGCCTGTGCTCCTCAACGGGAGAGGCCACAACAGTGAGAGGCCCGCGTACCGCAAAAAAA
>NW_020837949.1:9481418-9605590 GCF_003676395.1 Aethalodelphis obliquidens | reverse complement strand
AGAAAAATGGAACGTGTTATGATGAACTCATTATAATTCACTTCAAATGAAAAATATTCCACATTTTGAGGGAAAAAAGAACTAAGAAATATTCCAAGTGGTACAATATAGTGTTTAAGGAAGACTCCGTACCATTTATGTTATCTTTTGAGTTTTCCTTTAATATGAGAATGCAGGCATTCCTGAATGGCCATTAAGAACCACGATATTATTGCTATTTTATAACGCATTTCTTTATCTCCCTAAACAAATGCCAATGGCAGTCATCAAGTTCATATACTCCATGAAGTCCCGGAAAGTGTAATCCTTTGTACATGAAAGTACACATTAACATGAACATCCTGAAGACAAGAGAATACTTTCAGTCCAGAAAGAAAGATCAAGCAAGATCACTTTGGAATTTTCAAATAATGAAGAGAAACACTGGGGATAAAAGTGAGACAAAAAGTAAGCTACAAGATGTCAATGAAAAATGATACAGATGAACTGGTTTGCAAGGCAGAAATAGAGACACAGATGTAGAGAACAAATGTGTGGACACCAAGGGGGAAAAGTGAGGGTGGGGTGGTAGTGGTGGGATGAATTGGGAGATTGGGATTGACATATATATACACTAATATGTATGAAATAGATAACTAATAAGAACCTGCTGTATAAAAAGTTTTTTAAAAGATGTCAACGGAAATAAAAAGTAGTATATCGATGTCATGGGAAATCACAAAATTTCTGCAACTTCTTTCAAAGAAAATATTCCTCTGTATGTGTTGGGAGGACATATTAAGATTTAGAGTTGTGCAAAGAGTGTATCGTTAACTTTGAGAATTCAGATTGAAGCATATCAAACTATATGATTCATCACCAAAACACAGCATATTTTTTCATGAATTTTCTTCCAGCAAGCATGGTTTATAGTATTAAAAAGTTTAATGAATGTTTTAAAAGTGGGGCAGTCATCTATAATAGTACCCAGTGATATCTGCCCCCTAATTTCATGCCCTTCTACAAACTTCTCCCCTGGGGTGTGGGCTGAAGTCCTTTGTGAGTAGGTATTGTCCCCATAAGTAATGGTGAGGAACAAGAATAAGCACAGAATTAGGAACAAACATCAGAGAGAAGTTGAAGTGTATGAGTGGAAATGCACCAGTGATAGCACAGTGAAATAATGAGCATCTCATCACTTCAGGCTTTTTAAATTGTCAGAAGGTTGAAGAAGCGAGTTATATCTTTAGAGAGGTGTATGAAGAGAGTTATATAAACGGAGAGTACTTTTCTACGAATTTGTAAACAGTACTTCCCATGGCTTGCTCTTACTTTGTCATAACAAATTCCCTGCTGTTAACAAGACTGGACCAATCTGTCAGTTTATGAATTAAGAGAATGGCCTAATTACAACCATATGAAATGAACCAATAAGCACATTATAAATAAATGGAATTATAGATAATTAGGTAGATAGATCTATAGATAATAGAACAATGAAGATAAACCTCAAAAATCGTTCTCTAATTGAAAAAAGTCATAGAATATTAATATTCCTAGTTGTAGAGAAAGCTAGAGTCAACAGAACAGCCTCTTCTTCCTTATGAGTATTCAGTTACCTTATTTCTCTTGCTTCCTTTGAAATTAGGAGCACTCATGTGCTGAGCTCCAGCCAAAGACCTGTGTTACTTTTAGGCCATACTGATGAAAATATGCTATCCTACATATTCTTTTCTGTTTCTTAGTACCTGGCATATAGACAAATCCTAGAACGACTGTGACAGTTATAAATTGAAAACGGCCTGATCACAATATAGAAGAAGCCTTGTCATCTGATTTACTACTTAGATGAGCACCTGCCAGCCAGCAACATCACATCAGAGTGGGACTTGAGCAATAAATACAATTATTTAGTTATATCACTCTGTGTGTGTGTGTGTGCGTGTGTGTGTGTGTGTGTGTGTGTGTGTTTGTGTGTGTGTTTAGATTTGCCTGTTACAGCAACCAGCATTTATTTGTTCTGATCGCTATGCTTCGCAGATAAAAGGTTCTTGTGTACTTTTTCAGGGGAAAAACAAATATCAGAGCAAGGATATTGAGAAGATGCTGCACGTAGAGAAAAAGCACTTAGTGGTTAAGAGCACAAATTTTTAGACTGAGTTTGAACTCTGACCCCCACCACTTAATAGCTGTGTAGTCTTGGGCAATGCCTTTGAATTCTCTATGCCTCAGTTTCCTCTGGTACAAAATGGAGTTTTTAACTCCATAGTTGCTAACTTTTATACTTGTTCTAGGGAATAAATGTGCAGAGATATTTGTAGCACATGACGTAGCAACTGGCACATTTAAGCAATCTGCCATTCTCAGTGTTCCTTCTCCTGAACCACCTGTGTCTCCTTTTTCTTATAATTCCTACACTTATTCCTTGATGAGCATGCTGTATTCACCATTTCTCCCTTCTCATTATCCCCAGACAGGCATTTTATTTTTTTCACAGACTACCAGAAGGACTGAAAAACAACAAAATATATCTAGCGGTTTAGACGTAAGCAGAAAGGATTTCAATCAACAAAGCTGACACTTGAGTAGGAAATAAATGACTAAGTTTTTTGACTCCCAGTAAATTAGGAAGGATTTTATCCTTTTGTAATCAAGCATAAAAGACTTCATAATGAGAATAAAAAGCTAAATAATAGAGTAAAAATGGAAATTGTGACTTAATTATGTTTGCCTTAAAACATTATATTTAAATAGAGTTTTAAAGATAGTTTTAAAGACTGCCTATGTTATCATCTTATTATTCATTTTAGAATAAGACCTTTTGGGAAATGTTGAGATTATAAATCCAGACAATTGGAACAGAGAGCCGTTGTATCAATCTTCAAATGATGTAATTTTGATATTTGAAAAACATGATTAAGGTACCATTTTGTTCCTTGGTGTAATAATAACAATAATAATAATAATGGCAAACATTTCTATAATGCTACGAGCTAGTCACTTTTGTAAGGGTGTTATATACACTAACTCATTTAATCCTTGCAACAATTCTATGCGGTAGGTACTACATTATCTCTATAAGAAAATTCGTTTGTAAAGGTAAGGTTAAATAAACTTCACATATTAATAAATGGCATATACTTCAGGATTCAAACAAAGGCAGTCTAGCTGAAAAGTGAGTGTTCTTAACAGATACACTTTACTGTTGAGGATTTATGTATTATTACATTCAGGATTCTAATGTTTTAAGAAATGAATGAAACCTATGGTACAAATATATTAAATATTAATTTTTCATTTTAGGGGGTTATGATCACTTGGAACTAACTTTTTAAAAAAATGTCCCCAGAAGTTTATGTGTCCACATAGGAACGTATTTACAACTGGAGAGAAAGGTACAACCTGTGACTGTGAAGCAGATTTGCTCCCTGAAAAGCTGACTGAGTCAAGAGGAAAATCTAGTCCAAGGATCAGCTTGGAACTGAGCACTGTAGCATGAAATGAAATGCAAAGGATGATTCATATGCAAATTTAATGATGAATGGCAACACACTGCATTTTAAGGAAATCTCTAATAAGACGTGTAAGGATCAATGCTAGGTCAAGTCTTGTTCAACAGCATTTATAATTAGCTGGGACAGGAAGTAATGATTAGATTGATGGCTCTTACAGGTGGTGTTAATTTGAGAAGTAAAACAGGCATCTAGCTATCAATATGCCAATGTTTTATAGAAACGAGGATGAAAGAAAGAAAGAAATAAAGAGGGAGGGAGGGAGGGAAGAAGGAAGGAAGGAGAGAAAAAGAAAGGCATGTATACATAGATATTGTCTTAAAACATGGAGAAAAAATGTTCTATTTTGACACTGATAGCATTTTGTTTTCTAAATAAATTCAACATATTTAGTATACATAATTTAATATATGATGATTCAGTTTCTTTATAAACTTCAGTCATGGTAATGGTTGAGATAATTTAATGACACGTTTGAGACGCTGAATACAATCCTTGCCACTGATTCTGGAAAAGCTACACTTTGGAGTTAATTGACTACTCTTATGGTTTATAATTCCTTACCTTTAGGATCTTTGCTGTCACTTATTGTTCTTTTATCTCTTAACTGTCTCTCAAATCCATTATAACTTGTTATGGCTATGTACATTTTTATGTTCAAGCTTATGAGAATTGTGTACAAATAGTTTTGGAATGAGGATCTACTGATTCTTAGTCTTATGGGTGAGATAATGAAACACTATGACATGTATTTATTAAACTTCTCTGTTTTCCTTTGTTGTGGTTTCTAGATATGATTTCCAGATAGGTGAAGTGATCTCAGAATCCTTAAGGCTTCAAGTGTTATTCTCCTCCCCTGGGATCAATGTCATAGATTAATTTGATAGAATCTATTTGCAAGACAAATATCGTGGAAACCTACTTTGAAGATAGTATAAGTATACAATTTCCTCCCTAAGTTTTTTTTCAATATATCATTTAAATTCCTCTTCTATAAATCCTCAAGCAACTATTCTTATTAATAAATCTCTCTTGTTTTCCATATCCACATTGACAAGGGCCCATAATAAACATGATAAACTGGAGAGTTAAAAACAGTAATTATCTGAGGCCTATTTACCAACTGCAGCTATCAACTCTGAAAAGGGAATATTAGTCATTGAAACATTCCGAAGCACCACATAAGTTTTCTTTAAAACTTTCTTCAAGCAGTACTTGATCCCGCTTCCATGTTGCCTAATAATATTAACATGTTAATTCTGCTTTTCCTAAATTATCTTCCAACACAATGTACTCAAGATATAAGCGGTTTTACTATGTTAATAAAGGTATATAGTCCAGATCAATTTACATTAACTAACTGATACATTTCTGATAGATAAGTGCAAATAAATTGTTCACATAAAGTTAACACACAGGGGAAAATATAACAACAATAAAATAAAATTAACTAATAATCTGAGACCCAGTTACTTGCTCTCATTGAGGAAGATTATATTTGTCCCAGTCCTTTGTACTGAGGTTCAGAATAACCTGCTGTTATCTGAGTTAAATAATGCTTTCTGTACTTGGTGGAAAGGTACACATTTTAGAATTCTTTTGTTTGGAAATTATCTCATTATAATAAAAAAGACAGACTACTTAAGGATTTTATTCCTGTAATTATCCCTTCACCCTTCTGCATGACCTCTTTATTATCTCTGAATTTCCAAACTTGTGCTAATAGCCTCATCTTTAATCATTACACATCAGAATCCTATTCTGCTCAGGCTACTACTCTACTTGCTACAAGTACATACCATTTTACTTCTAATATTATTTATTTGTCCTCTATAACTCTCTGTTTATTTTTTAAGCAATGCCACCAGAGGTTTTACAATTTCATTAGTTTTTTCAAATAACCCATTTTGGGTGGGTTCGTCCTCCCTATTGCCTCTTTGTTTACTTATATTATTAAATATATTTCTGATTTTATCTGTATTATTTCCTCCTATTTTTGACTTTTTCTACTGCTTTATTTCTATCTAAAAACAGATATTTTTAGCCTTTCTTTTCTACTCTAAGAATTGGATGTTATCATTTTCCTGCTATAGATTTATTTCACAAGCTTTGATATTTAATATTTTTATCTCCCATTTCTTAGTGGTTCTAATTTCATAGAATTTCTTTTTGCTTTTCATACAATTACTATTATGATTTATAGTGTCCATATGTATAATGCTTTTAAGGGGGTTATTATTATTGTTACTATTATTACTTATTTCTAATTTATTTGTATTTTGGTCAATGTGATTTTTAGTGATAGCAATCAATAATAGGAATCTTTAGATTTTTTCTTTGACTCTTGTTTTCTGGTCAAGTGTATGGTCCACTTGTTTATTTATTTATTATTTTAGTAGTTCTTGGAACATTTTTTTCCTCCATTTGTGACACAAAGTACTATAAAATATGTATCCACTAGACCAAAGTTATTAATTATTTTGTCCTAATATTTTATGTTCTTACTATTCCTTCGGTTCTACTACCGAAGCTGGTATTGAACTGTTACTATGTTGGGGTATTTTTTAATTTGTCGTTATAAGTCTGTCAATTTTTTTTCATAATACTTTGAGGTTATGTGATTATGTATATGCTATTTAAATTGTTGCAGCTTCTATTAAATTGAAATTTTTCCATTATGTAATGACCCTCTTAGTGTCTGGAAATATATTTTGTCTCCAAATTTTTTTCTTTTTGTTTGTAATCTATACCAGCTTTCTTCCAGTTAGTAGTTGCCAAATATATCATTTTTCCATCTTTTTATTTCAAAATTTCTGTGTCCTTACTACTTCAATTTTTTTTCTTGTTAAAAGCTGAGAGCTGGCTGTTTTGTTGGCTTGTTTCTAAATCTGTCCACTTCAACCTTTTAACTGGAGAGCTGAGTACATTTGCACTTATTATGACTAATCATGTATTGGGGGTTATTTCTACCATCTGCTTTCTTTGGCTTGAGTGTTTTGTTATACAAAATTTCAGAAATGGAGACCTGATGGAAATAAAGAGGCATTTATTTGAGGTTTGTTAGGACTGCAGCCCGGGAGACACAGATTCAAGAAGCATTTGAATTGTGTTCTGCCGGACTGCAAACTGGAGGAGGCTTATGAAGGAAAAAGCCACAAGATTGCACCATAAACTGTCAAGAATTAGGATTGGAGTTGGCAAGAAGAAAGGGTGCTTGCTAATCAAGGATTGATTAGGGTCTGAAATGATTACATAGTTGCAAAAGTAGGGGGGGAGGGGGCTTTGAAACTACAACGCTGCAGCTAACAGCTGCCAGCAGATGCTGTTTTGAAAACCCCTGGTGGTGTCCTAGAGTTTGATACAGTTCAGAGAAAATTCAAATTCCTCAGTGATTCAGGAACCTGTCTGAAAGCACATCCTCCACGGCCACCTGGCTTCATTTTTCTTGCCTGAACAAGAGTTACTCCATTTTGATTTTTACATGATCTTTAAATATGTCATCAGTTTTTATTTTTCTCTATTTTCAAATTTTTCTCTTCTATTTTGGAAGTTACGTCTATTCTTTTTGTGTTTAGCCTTCAAAATTTAATATGCAAACTTAGTAGTATCCAAAATTAATAACATTTCCCCTCTGTTTAACTGTTTACAACTGATTTGTTTTTGTTTTTATTTTCTAAATTCTCTTAACAGCACAGCATTTCACAGATAAAAAGGTTTTAAATTGATGAAATCTGATTTATCAACCTTTCAACTTATGGATCCTGCTTTTGGTGTCAGGGCTTTGCTTTACCCTAGATCCTGATAAGTTTCTCCTGAGAGTATTTTTTTCTAAAAGTTTTATGATTTTACATTTTATGTTTAAATTATGATCCACTTTGAGTTAACTTTTGCATTAGGTGTGAGACTTACGTTGAGGTTTTGGGGTTTTTTTTTTGTTTTGTTTTTTTGTTTTGCCTATGAATAACCAATTACTCTAGCACCATTTTTAAAAAACACTATTTTTCCTCCATTTAATTATTTTTTCACCTTTGTCAAAAATCTAATATTTGTATGCATCTATCTTTGGTTTCCCTATTCTGTTTCATTATCTATAGGTCTATCATTCCTACAATATTACATAGTCTTGAATATTGTAGTTATAAAAAAGTCTTGAAATTAGGTAGACTCATTTCTCCAAATTTATTCTTGTTTTTCAAAGTTAACTATTACAGTTATTTTCCATTTTCAAATAAATTTCAGAATATTTTAATCAACATCTACAAAATATCCTGCTGGAATTTTGACAGGAATTTGTCAAACCTGCATATAAATTTGGGGAGAAATGACATCTTTACTATGTTGAGTCTTCCAGTCGATGAACACAATCTGTCTCTCCAACTATTTAGGTCAGCATTTTGCAGTTTTTTGCATATGAGACCTTGTACATGTTTTGTTAGACTGCTACCTAAATATTTTATTTATACCTAAGTAATTTATTCTTTTTAAGCAGCTGTAAATGATATTGTATTTTTAATTATTTCTGTGTCCATGTGTTTAATAGTAATACATAAAAGTACAATGGATTTTCAAGACTTGTCTTGCATCTTGCAACACTGATGAATTCACTTATTAGTTCTACGATTCTTTTTTTTTTTTTTTGGTAGCTTAGTTGGGATTTTCTACATAGATAATCATGTTCTTCACAAACAAGGAGAGTTTTATTTCTTCTTTTCCTAACTGTATGCCTTTTATTTACTAATCCTGCCCTATTCTTGCTTTACTGCAGTCAGCAAAACTTCCAGCACTATAATGAATAAGAGTGGTGAGAACAGATATCTCTGCTTTATTCCCAGTCCTAGGGCTGGAAGAAATAGCCTTTTGTTGGAGCTGTTTTTCTTCCGTCTGTTTGTTTTTCCTGCCCCTCTTGGTGTTTCTGAATTGCTACCTTCTTCAACTTCAAGTGTGGAATATACAAAACAAAATGAAAGCCCAGGGAACTGATGACCATGTCATTCTTATGGCAAATGAGATCCCTAACCTGGCTGCCTTCCTGTTCCCATTTTCAGAGCATCCTAATATTTGTTTTATATGAAATGTCCAGGAATATTTAGCTGTACTTAGCTGGAGGATTAGGGGAAAATATGTCATCCCAACTTCTCTGATTTTTATATTTTAACTCATAATACTTCCTTAAACGTCTCCATGCTATGATTTTGCCTGTCTCGCCCAACCTGAGAGGTGATGGTCAACTTTTTACAAGTAGAATATTCTACTATTTTGTATTGACAATAAGAGCTATTTCCAGTTAGCTTCATGGTGAAAGTGATCTCAGAGAGGCAGCAGGGAGCAGTGGCGTGAAGCGAGATCTTAATTCCCTGCCCAGGAATTGAAGCTGGGGAGCCTGGATGAAAACGAGGAATCCTGGCCACCACACACCCTGGCTCTTGTCCCCAGTGAAAAATGCATGTCTCAGGCTTCCCTGCTGGCGCAGTGGTTGAGAGTCCGCCTGCCGATGCAGGGGACACGGGTTCGTGCCCCGGTCTGGGAAGATCCCACATGCCGTGGAGCGGCTGGGCCTGTGAGCCATGGCCGCTGGGCCTGCGCGTCCGGAGCCTATGCCCCGCAACGGGAGAGGCCACAACAATGACAGGCCCGCGTACCACAAAAAAAAAAAAAAAAAAAAAGCGTGTCTCACAGAGGCAAAACTGTAAAAACAGGTACAAAGTTTATTATTAGAGACATAGCCCAACAACAAGTGGGAGAGTGCACAGAGAAACAGTTTATTTAGTCAAGACAGAAGCAAGGCAGAGATGCCCACCCAGAGAGCAAGGGTGTGGGCGTCCTCCCTAATGAGGACGAGCGCAGTGAAGAGGCTCTTATATCATTTATATACAGGGCAGATCTTCCAGGTCTTTGTTTACTTTTGGCCAATTATCTGGTTTCTTTTTCCACATCTGACCTGCCCTAGGACCCTCCCCAACATGCGTGTGCAACTTTTTTCCAAGAAGGATTACAGCCCAGAGGCCTATGGGACAGCCTTAGCATCACATACTATGGGGTGGTGCTCCCTCCTTTTTGACCCCCAAGGAGCCTTTCTGCGCATGTGCAATGTCTCCTTTGCCCCAAGGATGGGAAATGTATGACCTCTTGATCTTCTAACAGGGTTTAGTCCCATTCTGTCCCTGCCATAAAAATGTCCAATGTCCTGTTATTTACCCTATTTCTGTTACTGGTTTTTATATCGAGGTGCAGACCTCAAAATACAGACAGGAGTCCGGTCATAACTATGTAGTCCTGGAGCCCATTTGTCTGTTGCTTCACGAAATGTAAACAGGAGGTTGGTAATGAACGACCGGCCTGAAGCCCATCTTCTTCTCACCCCAGGAAGTGTGAACCGGAAGGCAGTTGTAAATGTCTAGCCTGGAGCCCATCTATTTCCTGCCTCAAAAGGAGTTTTTAAATTCCTATCCCCTACTCCTGGACAAACAGACACAAGGATACTTCCTGCCATTAAGCAAACAATCCAATCCCTAGCTGCAGATATTCAAGGGGTTGTAGCTGCTTAGGCATTTTATATGTACATTATCATCTCTTTACAAAATAATGAAAACTTACACGTGTGTGTCAGGAACATAGATGCATAGAATATAAGTCAATTTGGAACAATATGCTGTTTCCAAAGAATAGGGAAAAATTTGAAAATATCTCTTGTATTTGGAAAACTGGAATGGCAAATATACTATTCATTTATTTCAGTCTCCTTGTCACTGACAGGAAATCTGGAAAGAGAATTGTGCTTTGTGACTCCCTAACAGCTGGGTTTATTGCAACACAAGCCTTACTTAATTCCTGGGATTAACAGGGCTAGTATTAGGGCATTCTTATTCCCCAATATTTTAATAACCCCAGCTGTGCTTACTCATGGGCAGAGAAAGGAGAGAAGAAGAGAAATTCCTAGCATGTATGGGATCATCAAAAATATCATCCCTGAGGGTCACCACAATCCTAAAAGCCATTCATTTGTATTCTGCAGATAAACTGCAACATTAGCAAGATGTCTAGCTCCCATGGTTGAGAAATTCTATTCAGAGAAAATTAAATAGCTGACTGATTTGCATACTGCACATATTCTTAGTATATATTTGTTTGAATTTTTAAAAGTATAACAGAAGCCTGCAGCGTGCAAGTAGAGATATAACAAAGAATTTCATGTACTTTTTAAAAGTCAAATTCATAATTGTTATGAATTTAGGTCCTTCATGTGCCATGCTTAATTAGACTAATAGAGAATAATAATTTAAAATGTAACTTTAAAACTGGAAAACAAATTTCAAATATTTTGTCATAGTGATTCTGTTCAAACATCTTATATTGAAACAGTATTCTAAAGCGCTATGTATCTTCAGCATGATTTTATTCTTATGGACTGTAACCCATCTTGGAATGAAAAGACTTTCACCTCTAAGAATATGGGTAACTTTATAGATTTTGTAATGTATTGTAAATAGGTAGTACAACCATTATATTTTGCGTTTATTTTGTTATTTAATTTGAGCTACACCCACTAAGCCATACACATCCTTCTCAATGATACTAACATAAGTTTAATATGTTATATGATACAAAAAATTCTAAATTTTATAGCAGATAATGTCTCCCCTTTAAAATTGCTCCCAGATTTTAATACAATCTTATTTTATACCTACATGTGGATAATGATAGCTCGCTATCATTAAATTAAATAACTTGTCTTCTCTTGAAGTAACTGAAGTAATAATAAAAATGGGAATAATTAAGCAGCAGATGTTCACAAAATGGAAAAAGTGCAATACATTATCTGATCAAAAGTGAATTTAAAAAAGCAAAAAATCTGAAAATGACTAACATTGGCTTGAGACAAAATACATCATGAAGTTACGTACAACCTGGTAGCTTGTTGACTTATGGACTGATATTAGTTTTCAACAAATTTTCTTTTTTTCTTTTTTTTTTTTTTTTTTGCAGTACGCGGGCCTCTCGCTGTTGTGGCCTCTCCCGTTGCGGAGCACAGGCTCCGGACGCGCAGGCTCAGCGGCCATGGCTCACGGGCCCAGCCGCTCCGCGGCATGTGGGATCTTCCCGGACCGGGGCACGAACCCGTGTCCCCTGCATCGGCAGGAGGACTCTCAACCACTGCGCCACCAGGGAAGCCCTGAATGAGATTTATTATAAGGAATCGGTCACTTGATTATGGAGGCTGAGAAGTCCCAGAATCTTCCAATTGCAAGCTGGAGACCTAGGAGAGCCAGTGGTGTAGTTTGAGTCTAAATCCAAAGACCTGAGGACTGAGAGAATCATGATGTAAGTTCTAGTCCAAGTCTGAAGTTGCAGTCTAAGGGCAGGAGAAGGCCAGTGGCCAGCTCAGCAGCCAGACAGAGAAAGCAAATTCTCCCTTCCTCAGTGTTTTTGTTTTATTCAAGCCCTCAACAGATTGGATGATACCCATAATGGGAAGGCAAATCTACTTTACTCAGTTTACCAATTCAAATGCTAACCTCATCTGGAAACATCTTCACAGACATACCTAGAAACGTTTAATTAAATATCTGGGCACCCTATGGCCTTGTCAAATAGTACACGTAAAATTATCCAACACAGTAATCTGTTATTGCAACTGCTAGAAGCTCCTTCCCCTCTTTTTCCTCATAATTTTACATTTTTGTAAGGTCTTATGTTCTTTCATTCATTCATTCATTTGCTTCCCTATATTATGGTTCAGGCACCATGCTAAACCCTGAAAAAAAAAATACTAAGTTGCACATGGAATGCTTGCAACTAATTCGAATAGTTTTCATCTAGGGGCAAAAAAAAGTCATCAGATAACTATTATATAATATGATAACTCCTGTATTTACCTTGTGGACGAGATTATAAGAAAAACAAGCAGACAGAAATTAAGTTTTCCTGAGAACAACAGAGGGTGTTTTCAAGAGAAGGTGATATATTTTTACTGGGTCTTAAAGAATGAACACAATTTCACTAGAAAGGACATGGCGAGCAGACGGAGTAGTCTATGATGAAGCACAGAGGCCCGAAGGGTCATGTTATGTGTGTTGAAATGAGAGGAATCAATGCATTGAGACTGATAGTAAGATGCTGGAATAGACGAGAACTTGATTGGATTGTGAATTCTCTGAGCAATTATTATCTTTAGTGATCTAGTAGCAACAATGATATCAACAACTTTCTTTTGAAACTCTCCCTATAAATGCCTCTCCTCTCCACCATTTTCAGAGATTTAGAAGGGTAAGTAAGTGTGGTTCATTCTGTGAAATGCTTTTGTTAGTCTTATCCTCCAATGATACTGTAATTCTTTCAGGTTGACCATATTACTTGGGATTGGTATTATAGATAAATATGATTTCTCAGAAGGGCAGTAAAATGGACCATTAAAAACTTAGCACAAATTAGCTTCTTCAGTGTAACTGACTTCACACAGAGGGACCATAAGGGATTTGGGACATGACGCAGGCCCATTTCAATACAAATGAAAAGGAACAAAAGTGTGCAGATACGGGAGGCTATTCAGTTAGGGCAGATCTCAGCAGAAAACCAAAATAGAGTTTTTGGATAATCTAAGAGGCAGCATGAGACCTTTAATTATCAAACACAGGAAGTCACCAAGGCAGGGATTGACAGGTCCTGAAACCAAATATGATATAGGTATGCCAGCTCAGTCTCAGGCTCTTCCAGGTTTAAGGACTAGAAAGAAAAACAAACTGTCTTCGTTTCGGTTTATTGTCAGCATAGCAGACAAGAAGTGCAAAAGATTTGCATAATATTAAGTTTAACAGAAGTGGATGTGGTTCACTTCTGTTTTCCTTCATTCTTCATAAAAGCATATTCAGTCTTCTCTGGTCTAAGCAGCCCTCATGGAACTCTTATTCACAGATGAGGGAGCTCAGAAGTACAGACTCTTACCTTTCGCTTTTTAGACCGCGCTTGGCTAGATGGTTGCAGGGATATGTCAATACTCAAGGGTCTACACTATTTCTCATGTATGGAAATATTTACAGGGGCACAATCGTATAATCACACATTTTATATTTTATTGAGTCATTGTATCAGTTAAAGGTGCCACTGTGGTTAGCCTGCCTACGATCCACCATACTTATCTGCCTTCATTTTTGTTTCTACTTAAGGCTGTTCAGTCTAGAGACAGAGAATAAATATTTCAAAGTGATTCTTTTAAACAGTAAAGGTTATTCTATTTAAATTCATTTCACTTAATATTTAAATTTTTATATGGAAAGAAATCATTGTCCAATTTCTTATTCTATAGGAAGTCATATAAAAACTCTTCTTTGAACTTTTCAGTTTGTTTCTCCATATAATCCGAATTAGTGGCTTTCAATAATAAATATATAGGTGACCTCCTATTATTCAAATTATGCTTAAGTTAAGATGACATATTTCAGTATTCGTCATTATTTTAAGAGGTAACCTGTTCAAAACCTATGAAGTTGAAATTTAGAGTTCTTGAGTTTAAATTCTGACTCCAAGTTTAAAAATCCATATATAGACAGTTAACTCAGCTTCTCTGAGCCTCTTATATAAGGAATAAAATTAATAAAGCTTATATTATAGAGAATTTTAAGAGACAAATAAGGTGAGACAAAATATTTTATATACATTTACCAATAAATACATACTTATTGAATCTGAATCAGTCATCATCTTTCTGACATGCCTGATTTTCTATTTCTTCTACTTTATCATTTTATTGTCATATTTAATAATTAATTTATAACATACCTTTTTGTCATAGAGGTATGATCAAAAGCATTTTGAATACCACACCAGGGTTCCATTTATATAACATTTAGTATTAAAATGTTAAGCAAGTACATGAATCAATTAGTATGTGAGAAAGATAACTTTATAAGTGTGCAATAACTTTTATTCATATTGTTTTCGGACATGTGGGACATCAGATAGCAAACTAAAAGGAAATCTGGACAAAATGTTGAAGCAGTTGATAAATAGGAATCTGAAATTGACCTATTATACAATGGAAATGGTTTTTAAAAACGCAGCTGATAGCTTAACATTGAAAAAACAAATAATGTGGACTCCTAAAGAGACACAGAGACAGAGAGGTTTGTCTGACCCATCCTTAAGTGTCAATGGCCTATTTATTCTTAAGAAAGAATAAAACCAACATTTTGAGAACAGAGAATGACTTTAAAAACTGTTTTAGGTGTATATTTTTCTTTTAATCCTTATCTCCAATCCCATCCCCTTACTCCTATATGCAACTACTCTCAAATGGGTAAAGCAAGTCTTTTAAAATCCACCTTCATTATATTTATTTAGATATGAATTCTTGAATGGTATTCTCTTCTTTTGCATATATGCTTTAATTTACATAAGTGCTGTTGTATTACAAAGACCATCAAGTTTCTCACTTTTTGTTAAACTTTTTGCATTTTTAGATCTGCACATGTTGCTTTACAAATATATAAACATTAACTGTTTTCTCCATAAAATTGTATGTGTTTATTTTAGGTAATTTCTAAGATACTCTATAGATTTCATAGTTATTTGAAATGGTTTCCTATTTTCTCTTTATATTCTTGTTAATTATTACTGGCAGAAAGGAATGCTATTGATTTTTATGTGCTGAATCTATGTGATTAAAAAAATAATATCTCTTGCCTTCTAAACCTTTTCTTTTTCATTTATTTCACTCCACTTTCCATTATTTAACCAAGGATCTCTCGTACTTTATTAAGCACTAATGCTTAATAAATGCACTAATGCAGACAAACTTGTCTTCTTTTAGTACTTAACAGGAATTCATCAACATCTCTACATTTAAAATGATCCTTGCAGTAGTTTTTTTTTTATATTCCAACTTTATCAAACTAAAAATGTTCCTTCTATTCTGATTTTTCTGTTTTTGTTTCTTTAGTCATAGTCATTGTTGGATGCTCATAATCTCCCAACTTGGGTTCTTTGCAACTGGATCTCTATACTACCCTCCACATACCATCCACTATACAGCTATCCTTAGGTGGGTCTGCTGTTTTGTTCCTTTTTATTAACCAGTGGGGGTAATGATCTGACCAGGACTGTGTATGATAGATGAAAAGTAACAATTTGAATAGCCCATTCATCCTATTTCCAATCCATTGTCCCTGGCCCTTTCCATCTCCAAACCAATGTTCTTCCCAACATCTAAAAATCTTCTCTCTCACTGGTCAGTGCTCAAGTGAAGGAATGACTGTGTTCACATTGCACATTAGTCATGCAATGCGACTAGAAAATACAATCCATCCAGGAGGTTTATGAGGACCCAATTAATCCTTCCTTAATAGCTTTATAATACAGTGTTCTTTTTGCATTGTTTCTAATACATGTTTTTTTCTTTAGTACTAGCAACAGGATCACATTTGCATTTTAAAGATTACTCTTCCTGCTTGTAAAGAATGGCTTTAAAGTGTGGTCCTGTTAACATAAGAGCTCACTAGTGAGATCATTATGGTGTTCGATAAGATGATGATAGTCTAGAAACCATGATGAAGAATATGGAAAAGAATACAAGGAGGTGGATCTGATAGACAGAATAAAGGGAACCTAGGCAGTTTACTGTTTTATTATTTGCTTGGCTGTTTGTTTCAGAGAGAGTAAAGCACTGAAGATGACTGCTATGGACTCAATGTGTGTCTCCCCACCACCACCCAAATTCATTCGTGAAGCCCTAATCTCCAATGTATTTGGTTAATCAGAGTTTCAGAGGTAATTAGGTCATGAGGGTGGAGCCTTCAGGAATGGGATTAGTGCCCTTATAAAAGAGACAGGAGAAAGATGATCTCTCTTTCTGCCATGGGAGGATACAACAAAATGGCCATCTGCAAACCAGGAAGAACCAGGAAGTGGGCTCTCAACAGACAGTTAATCTGCCAGCACCTTGGTTGCACACTTCCCAGTTTCCAGAACTCTGAGAGATAAATGTTTGTTGTTTAAACCACCCAGTCTATGGTAGAGAAGTGACTAAGACAATGACTTTTATATTTGTTTGACATGCTAAATTGATTGTGGTCCTATTTACTGAGCCAAGAAACATTTGAAAAGGACCTTTTTTTTTTAAGTATAAAAAAATCAGTTTGTTGGACATGTTGAGTTTGAGATTATTGTGAGATATCCAATGAGACTAGTAAATAGAATTATTAACAGAGAAAGAATATGT
The DNA here is from genome assembly GCF_003676395.1 of Aethalodelphis obliquidens. NCBI lineage: Eukaryota > Metazoa > Chordata > Mammalia > Artiodactyla > Delphinidae > Aethalodelphis > Aethalodelphis obliquidens. Next base: position 9,588,889 of record NW_020837949.1, on the reverse strand, counting down.
GAAGCTAAGGCTTAGATAAGATTTTGTAGGAAACAATTACAGAATAAAATGAAGAGGGCCTAAGAACTGTACTTAAATTCTAAAGAAAGAAAGAAGAGGTATCAAGAGAATATAGACACTACTCTATTTAAAACAGACTACCAACAAGGACCCACTGTATAGCACAGGGAACTCTGCTCGATATTCTGTAATAACCTAAATGGGAAAAGAATTTGAAAAATAGATATATGTATATGTATAACTGAATCACTTTGCTGCACACTTGAAATTAACACAGCATTGTAAATCAACTATAGTCCAATACAAATAAAATTTTTTTAAAAAAGAGAGAAGAAAAAAAGAGTATAATAAGTGATGAAGTAAGTAAGGAAGTAAAATGAGTGTCTGATACCACAAAAAAATAAGGGAGCTTTGCTTGAAGAAATAGGAAGTGGTGACTAATGTTGAATTCCTCTGAGTGGCCAGGTAAGATGAGGACTGAAAATGCACTTCAGTATTTTTAGAAAGAACTATTTTAATGAAATGTTTCGGATGGAAAGAAGATTGGACTATATAAAGGAATAGTTTGGAAACATCGTGCAAAAGAGAGCAGGAAATCCACATTTCTAGAGTATGGACTTGGATAGCAAGGGGGAAGATATGGTAGCAGTTGTCTAGAGGGCTGCAGGGGTATGTCAGCACTCAAGTATCTATGCTATTCCCATTAAGGAAATACTTACAAGACCATAGCTACATAATCACACATTTTATATTTCATTTCATCGTTATTGCTACTAGAGGCTCCCATATGATTAGGCTGGCCTTGCCCCACCATGGTTATATAACTACCCTTTTTTTGAGGAACCTGCAATAGTACTTGAAAATACATACAGTCGTCCCTCAGTATCCACACAGGGTATTGGTCCCCACAGATACCAAAATCCTCAGATGCTCTAGTCCCTTATATAATAAAGTGGCTAATACAATGAACACAGTCAGCCCTCGTGTCCACATATTTCCACACCCGCTGATATGAATAGCAGACTCTATTGTAAATTATTTAACATAGGATTAAAATATATCATCTTGAATATATTCATAGTCAACACAAATTATCCTAGATTTCAGAGACTAACCTAAGATTCATTCTGATAAATTGATGTCCCATAAATATCACATTCCTTAGTTCCACATAACTCTACATCTTATCAAAATCACAGTCCTTACTATTTTAATCAATTTCAATTCTAAATTTTTACATAGTTGGTCTAATTCACAGTTACAACAACTCTTCAGATTACTCAATTTTTTTTCAGTTTCTGCAGGTCTTGGAAGAAGCATATTGCACATTTGAGACAATCATTTTAACCAATTTAGTGAGTAACACGAAACGCTGTAAGCTTTGAGTCCGGTACTAACCAAGACAGGGCTCTGAAGGTATTCAGGCCGTGGTTCAAGTTGCCATAGTAGTGGTGGGAAAAGATCCAGTGTAGAGTTTACGGAAGCCCAAATGTAGAATCACAACGTAAACTCACAGCATTTTAAGCTACGACACGTTATTCTCGGTGTGGGATTAGACATCGACAGAAATAATTCCTCACTTACCACTAGGTCCTGGAAGAAGGAGAGCGCCTGATCCTGGGACTTCACGGGACCATAAGTTCACCCACGAACATTCCTCCTGTTAATTTTCCCAGGAAAAGAGACCAACTGAATCCTGAAAGAACTTTTCCCAGAATGTATTGTTTGAAGCGAGTGGATCACAAGAACGTCGTGGTATACCACCAGGATCCTGGTTTCGGAACAAGGCACTCATTCCTCCAAGGGTGGAGTGTTTGTGACCAAGAGCTCCCAGCTGAATCTCTCTCCAGGGGTTGCTATCAGCCTCAGTATCACCTTGCCTAAGGTCACGCAGCTCCCTCTGACGCTCCTCTAATGACAGTCACTGCTAACTATGGAAAGTGTAAAAGCCTGGGACTCTTGCCTGAAGTTGGGACAACTATGAAAATATCACAGCTCCAGGGATCCCTGGAGTATCAGCTGAAATCTTTTCTGTGATTGAATAGCAGTTCAATTACATCTGATCTCAATTTTTTACTCCTTCACACGTCTTGACTCCAAGGGCTGTCTTTAATAAACTTCCTGCATGGGAATCTCTATCTCAGAGTCAGTGTACTGGGGATATAACCTAAGACAGGGTATGATTTAAGCATGAGATGATGATGGTTTGGACCAAGCTGGTAAAGGTAGAGGTTTGGTTATCTTTTCAGAATATTATAAGAGTAGATTCCCAAGAGATTTCCTCATGGATTAAACTGTAGTGAAAAAGAGTTTTCCCCAAAGTGTTGTGAAAAGGAAAGGAAAAGCTGATGCTTTCAAAAATGTCCAAGAGGTAAAATAATGTTAAGACATACATTGCTAGTACTTCCCATCGTTACTATAGTAACACTTATTGTTTTACCGAAGCCCATGTGACCCTACCTGGTCTCTATTGCCATTCTGGCCTCTTTCATGTGGGCCTGTGACTTCTAATTGTTATTTCTTTGGGCTAGAATCCCCTTTCAGACACGTGCCTCTTTTCATCTTTCATGAATCAATTTAAATGTCAGTGTCCCTACACCTGACTTGGCAAGTGGGTTTTATGTCTTCAGTGCTGTGGTGCAACGATTATTAGTACTTTCTCAAACACTATCTATCACATTACTCTGTTTTACCCTTAAACATTCACAATACATGACATTATTTTTATTTGTGTATTTATTGTATAACTTTACTCATTAAAAATAGGCACTCTATCGGCAGTAGTATCCTAAAGTTCAGTAGGCACTCAGATATTTGTTGAATGAATAAATGCTGCATTTTTATTCATTTAATCTTATAGTATCTTAGATGTATCTGTATTTGGGATGATAAAAGAAGAACAAAAGCTAACCCTTGAATGCTCATGTTTAGGATAACATGTGCCTGGTGAATGTCCGTGTATATGTGTATGGGTATGAATATGGATTTGGGTATCTTGAGGCATTTCAAAAGCATCAGCATCTCAGCATGACCAAACTGTGAGTTAGAAGTTCTGTATCAAATCATTCAAATCTTAATAACGCAGATGACAATTAAAACTTAACCTTATCTCATTTAACCTATACATCCATTCAAATATGTAGATTCTTTTTCTTTATTCCTCTTTACCAATGTGGAAATGGACAGGGAGTTCAATGAACTCACAAAAGAGAAAAAAGGCAAAAGTGGACTTAAATCCATGTCTGAGCTCAAAACTCAAAATTTTTAGCCTCTGAATAAGTAAGATTTTCAAAGGTGGCCATGGAGTCTTCCCATGAAGAATGACAATGTACTTGGCCAAAGATCACCTCCAAACTGTTGTCTGAGTTCTAGCCAATATTTTAACGTCCCATAATTCTGGTTTCATAAAGTAGAGTATCAAAGACAAAACCCATTTCTTAAATTGGGTAAGTTCCATGTCTAAGCCATCTGATCTACTCTGAGTCTGATCTGACTGGCTCTTTTCTGCCTTCTAAGATAGTGTTTGGGGACCCGTTGCCGATCAATCCCACATGATCTGTCTGTAGAAATGTGCATGCCATTAAAGTACTTGCTACCTCAGAGGATAAGTGAAGCTATGGCATAGGGTGCCAAATATGTATCCTACAACAGGCAGAGAAAGGAATAATAGCTTGTCCCATGTTGTTCCATTTGTAACCTTTATCAGAAATAATAAAGTCTTGTTTTAAGAGTACGGATATCAAAGCATATCCTAGAACAACCCATGTGATGGGTTGGGGGAGGAAGTGAAGCTGCACCACTGGAAAGACAAGTATGCCTCCATTTTCCTCTCTGGAAGGATCTGTCTTTGAATCTATTGTCAGAAGTTCAGGAAAGCCACAGTGAGAAAGCTCACTTGAGAGTCAGTGGCTATGAGAAATGCCCAGGGTCCTCAGAGGCACCAGTACTAACAACAATGTTTGGAAATCAGACAGGGGCTCTTTCTGAATGTCTCCTACACATGAACTCAGCTTCTTCAAAGTGGCCAATATGGTTCCTACCCTTGACATACCCACTCCAGTTCATAGCACCCCTTGCCAAACACATATACTTAACTGCCAAACCCAGGATTCCTTCTAGAACAGATACTACACATTTAAACTAAAGAACTAAGTAGTTATGAAAAAATTACTTTAAACTCTTTGAGGAACCTTGTTCATTCATTTCCTTCACTCTCATTTTGTGAAAATTAGGCAAGGCAAGATGTCTTTCTTACAAAAATTAACATCAGATCCTTAGTGAAATGCACGTATATATATATATAAGCTGAACATATAAATTACATATAACTGTATATGTTTAAGTGAACTCTTAATATTTTGTGCAGAAATGGGTGTTTATATTTGAAATGAACCACAGAATAGCAAATCAGAAGCACTGATCTATAATAAGGATGGGACTGAGCCAAGACACCTAAAGTATAAATTTTTCTTCTACTAAATATTTTTCTCATATAGCAATAAGATGAATAATTTGGACTTTGTGACCTTGGGTTCTTTTTCTAGTTGGTTTTTATAATTATTAGATAGTAAAGCAGACAGAAGAAATGATAGAAGTAGTGAATAGCTTCATGTGGGATTTCTTGTTTACTGCATAAAGCCCAGTAGCTTTTCTATTGATCAGAATAAAGTCTGAAGGCCACATTAAAGTAGGTTCATTGGGCTTCCCTGGTGGCACAGTGGTTGAGAGTCTGCCGTGCTGATGCAGGGGACACGGGTTCGTGCCCTAGTCCAGGAAGATCCCACATGCCGCGGAGTGGCTGGGCCCGTGAGCCATGGCCGCTGAGCCTGCGCATCCGGAGCCTGTGCTCCGCAACGGGAGAGGCCACAGCAGTGAGAGGCCCGCGTACCGCAAATAAATAAATAAATAAATAAAAGTAGGTTCATTGAAAATAAAGCCATAGTTGTATTTTACTCATAAAATGCATAAGCATTTAAAGTAACACTGAGGTGACCTTGAAATCATCAAAAGTTTAAAGTTTCCTTCCCCACAGAGACGTTGGAAAAGTTAATTCCAATTTTTGAGAACTGGGACTTCTAAAAGTGGAAAAATTCAGTAGAGCACAGACAATTTTTGATAAAACTCTAGGCTGTTTCTTTTTTACCACCTGGAAGTCATTAAGGAGTTTAAGGAAGATGGCAGAATTCACCTTCTTACACCCTTCTTTTAAGTGATTTAAGTGGAAACAGGTGTTTGTATCTTATCAGATGTAAATGACCCTTAGCAAACACCTGCCACCTGAAACCTGAGTGATCCCTGAGCTTTGCTTTGCTACCGAAACTTATCCAAAAAGTTAGTTTATATTTAGTGTTTTCCAGTTCATCTAACTCTCTATAGATTTTCATCACGTGTATGTGAGAAAAATGGCTAAACATCCGTGAACGCAACCAGTAGACTCTGGAGTCATTGAACATGTCTGGAAAAATCATCCTGTTGTCACCAGGAGCCCACAAACAGGAATTCTGTACATAAGGATAAATCATTTTTAAAATGCATACTTGATGGTAAAAACTATTAAAGTGATGAATAGGCCACATATTTACGTCTGTCCACATACAATCAATACTGAAAAACCAATGAATCAAGAAATAGTCACTGAACTACTATAGGTAGATTGCTGTACTCAAAGCCAAAATGTGTTAAGAATAGAAAACATATTAATTTGAACAATGCCAAAGAAATTTATAAGGAACTTTTATCTTTGCTCTGCAATTTTATTCTCATGATTATCTAAATCATGGAAAGTTATATATAGATAAAGATATGGATACAGACAAAGATATAAATATATAAACTAATGTATACAGAAAGAGACTATCTAAATATATCACTTTTCTACAGTCTGTTTTACCATGCTCTACAAATATTATAATATTTTGGGTCAGCCTAGGTTACAAGGGTTTTCAGCTCAGTAAGAGGATTTAAAGGTCATTTTTTAGCTATATGATAAATCAAAATCATTCTGCCATAAAATGCCCCCAGGAGTAAATAGAGAAGTTGTCACATTTGAAATTTTAAACTTCACATACTCAACCCCAGTTCATTGCTAATTTTATTTAAATTTTAATGTATTAACCAAAATGATTTAATTTTATGTTTTAAATTTTAATACTAGATGTTTACATGTTAGGGCTGACGTATTTCCACACCCCTCAGTGCCCCTTCTAGTCAAAAGCTCCACCACTGCCTTGACGACAACTATTCAAATCTCTGTTCCCATTACAAAATATTTGCCTATTCTTGAACTTTACATATGTGGAGACACATAATACATACTCCTTTGTGTCTGGCTTCTTTCATAAAAGAAACATATAAAAGAAACACAATAATAGTGGGGGACTTTAACACCTCACTTACACCAATGGACAGATGATCCAAACAGAAAATTAACAAGGAAACACAAGCTTTGAGTAACAGAATAGACCAGATAGATTTAATTGATATTTATAGGACATTCCATCCAAACACAGCAGATTACACTTTCTTCTCAAGTGCACAAGGAACGTTCTCCAGGATAGATCACAGCTTGGATGACAAATCAATCCTCGGTAAATTTAAGAAAATTGAAATCATATCAAGCATCTTTTCTGACCACAACGCTATGAGATTAGAAAGCAATTATAGGGGAAAAAGCCACAAAATACACAAACACATGGAGGCTAAACAATATGTTACTAAATAACCAAGAGATCACTGAAGAAAGCAAAGAGGAAATTAAAAAATACCTAGAGACAAATGACAGTGAAAACATGACGATCCAAAACCTATGGGACGTAGCAAAAGCAGTTCTAAGAGGGAAGTTTATAGCTATCCAAGCCTACCTCAAGAAACAAGAAAAATCTCAAATAAATGATCTAACCTTACACCTAAAGGAACTAGAGAAAGAAGAACAAGTAAAACCCAAAGTTAGCAGAAGGAAAGAAATCAAAAAGTTCAGAGCAGTAATAAATGAAGTAGAAACAAAAAACAATAGCAAATATCAAAAAAACTAAAAGCTGGTTCTTTGAGAAGATAAAAAATAATTGATAAACCATTAGCCAGACTCATCAGGAAAAAGAGGGAGAGGACTCATAATAATAAAATTAGAAATGAAAAAGTAGAAGTTACAACAGACACCGCTGAAATACAAAGCAGCCTGAGACTACTACAAGCACCTCTATGCCAATAAAATGGACAACCTGGAAGAAATGGACAAATTCTTAGAAAGGTATAACCTTCCAAGACTGAACCAGGAAGGAATAGAAAATATGAACAGACCAATCACAAGTAATGAAATCCAAAGTGTGATTAAAAATCTTCCAATGAACAAAAGTCCAGGACCAGATGGCTTCACAGGTAAATTCTATCAAACATTTAGAGAAGAGCTAACACCTATCCTTCTCAAACTCTTCCAAAAAATTGCCAAGGAAGGTACACTCCCAAACTCATTCTATGAGGCCTGCATCACCCTGATACCAAAACCAGACAAAGATACTACAAAAAAGAAAATTACAGACCAATATCACTGATGAATATAGATGCAAAAATCCTCAACAAAATATTAGCAAACAGAATCCAACAACACATTAAAAGGATCATACACCATGATCAAGTGGAATTTATCCCAGGGATGCAAGGATTCTTCAATATATGCAAATCAATCAACATGCTACACCATATTAAAAAATTGATGAACAAAAACCATTAGATCATCTCAATAGATGCAGAAAAAGCTTTTGACAAAATTCAACACCCAGTTATGATAAAAACTCTCAAGAAAGTGGGCATAGAGGGAACCTACCTCAACATAATAAAGGCCATATATGACAAACCCACAGCAAACATCATTCTCAATGGTGAAAAACTGAAAGCATTTCCTTTAAGATCTGGAACAAGACAAGGATGTCCTCTCTTGCCACTATTATTCAACAGGGTTTTGGAAGTCCTAGCCACAGCAATCAGAGGAGAAAAAGACATAAAACGAATACAAATTGGAAAAGAAGAAGTAAAACTCTCACTGTTTGCATATGACATGATACTATACATAGAGAATCCTAAAGATGCCACCAGGAAACTACTAGAGCTAATCAATGAATTTGGTAAAGTTGCAGGATACAAAATTAATGCACAGAAATCTCTTGCATTCCTATACACTAATGATGAAAAATCGAAAAGAGAAATTAAGGAAACAATTTCATTTACCACTGCAACAAAAGAATAAAACACCTAGGAATAATCCTACCAAAGGAGACAAAAGATCTGTATGTAGCAAACTATAAGACACTGATGAAAGAAATTAAAGATGATACCAACAGATGGAGAGATATACCATGTTCTTGGATTGGAAGAATCAATATTGTGAAAATGATTATACTATCCAAAGCAATCTACAGATTCAATGCAATCCTTATGAAATTACCAATGGCATTTTTTACAGAACTAGAACAAAAAATCTTAAAATTTGTATGGAGACAAAAAGACCCCAAGTAGCCAAAGCAGTCTTGAGGGAAAAAAACGGAGCTGGAGGAATCAGACTCCCTGACTTCAGACTATACTACAAAGCTACGTAATCAAGACAATATGGTACTGGCACAAAAATGGAAATACAGATCAATGGAACAGGATAGAAAGCCCAGAGATAAACCCGGGCACCTATGGTCAACTAATCTATGACAAAGGAGGCAAGGATATACAATTGAGAAAAGACAGTCTCTTCAATAAGTGGTACTGGGAAAACTGGACAAATTTTTAGAAAGGTATAGTAAAAGTAAATGCAAGATGGATTAGAGACCTAAATGTAAGACTAGGCACTACAAAACTCTTAGAGGAAAATGTAGAAAGAACACTCTTTGACATAAATCACAGCAAGATCTTTTTTGACCCACCTCCTAGAGTAATGGAAATAAAAACAAAAATAAACAAAAGAGACCTAATGAAACTTAAAAGCTTTTGCACAGCAAAGGGTACCATAAACAAGATGAAAAGATGGCCAAGAAGCACATGAAAAGCTGCTCAGCATCATTAATCATGAGAGAAATGCAAATCAAAACTACAATGAGGTATCACCTCACACCAGTTAGAATGGGCATCATCAGAACATCTACAAATGACAAATGCTGGAGAGGGTGTGGAGAAAAGGGAACCCTCTTGCACTGTTGATGGGAATGTAAAATGATACAGCCACTATGGAGAACAGTGTGGAGGTTCCCTAAAAAAGTAAAAATAGAATTACCATATGACCCAGCAATCCCACTACTGGGCATATACCCAGAGAGAAGCATAATTCAAAAAAGATAGATGCACCCCAATGATCATTGGAGCACTATTTACAATAGCCAGGTCATGGAAGCATTCCATTGAGAAACGAATGGATTAAGAAGAGGTGGTACTTATATACAATGGAATATCACTCAGCCATAAAAAAAAAAAAGAGAATGAAATTGGGTCATTTGTAGATACATGGATGGATCTAGAGACTGTCATACAGAGTGAAGTGAGTCAGAAAGAGAAAAACAAATAGCGTATATTAACACATATATGTGGAACCTAGAAAAATGGTACAGATGAACCAGCTTGCAAGGCAGAAATAGAGACACAGATGTAGAGAACAAACCTATGGACACCAAGACAGGAAAGCAGGGCGTGATGAGGGTGGTGATGGGATGAAATGGGAGATTGGGATGACATATATACACTAATATGTTTAAAATAGATAATTAATAAGAACCTGCTGTATAAAAATATAAAATAAAATAAAATTCAAAAAAGAAAAGATGACAGCGATAATGTCAAAAGAACTCTGGGACCAACTTGAAGCTCCTAATACTCAATGCTGGATCAGTTTGAGCAACATTAGAAATGAGAACTACAATTTACTAAAAATTATCAAAATGGTTAAACACATGAATTCACAATTATTATATGTATATTATATAAATAATGGTTCATAAATTCCATAGAATATTTTGCAGCATTAGTAGTGACGTTTGGAAGGTTAGTCAACAAGTTGGAAATGCTTATGGTTTTACCTTAAGTAAGATAATAAGCATTCTGACTACTACATGATTGTACATAAAAGGTAATGTACATGTATATACATGATTGTACATAAAAGGTAATGTACATGTATATATGTACATGTACAAGAATACAAATGTGGAGAGAGAGGAGAGAGAACCAAAGATGCATTTTATAAAATGATGAAATTGTAAATGTTTTTTCTTCCTTGTGATTTCTACTTCATGGTTTCAATGCATTTTATTCTATGAAAATATTTTAGTGCAATAAAATCAAATTATAATTAATTGACATTTAAAATCTTTTGCACCCTGATTGACCTCCTTTTCCCTTCATTGAGGACAGTATGATATGAAGAGAACAAAGTTCTTAAAGTCAGTCAGACCTGGGTACAGATCTGCCATTATTTTAAACCCTGGTGTCACGTCCTAATATAATTTAACCGTTTAATCACAATGAATTTCTTTAGGAATTCTTTGGCAGGTCATCTGGTTATCAAATTGTAGATCAATACATTTTTAATTCTCTTTCTATTCCCTTGTTTGATCCTCAAATTTGAGAAACTTCTTTCTTATTTTCTACCATTTACAAAAAATCTGTTAAGATCAAACCAAGTTATATTTGAGATTCAAGTGAAAATGTTTGCATCGATTCAATTTTCTTTCACGAATCACTTATTGATACTTTATTATTTTCTATACACAGACTTCTGCATGGTCTATAATTCGTTTTCACCAGATGCCCCTTGCAGTCTTTCTGATATTAGGAAACATATTAAGAACATTTACATTCTTGGTATTCATTTTCTGCAGGGAAAATCCAATTTGGTGTCTAAATATGGTCTTTTTATTCTTTATCATTTCAGTGCTGAGTAAATTACAGCTGTCCTCATCCTTTTACCACATTAAAATCCCTCAGCCTGTCTCTTTTAAAGGACAAATGATATTTTGCAACATAGATTTTGCTTTGGCTACAATTTAATCAGCCCCCTAAATCCTGCCGGTCACCTTCGGACTAAAACACCTCTTCTGTTCAGATCAAAATATTAGCTTTAGTGCCTGTCTATCATTTCAAGTGCAAGCTATTGAAGTCAAGACGGTGTCCTTTGTCGCTCTCCACCCTGAGAGGATTTTAAGGAGTTCTCGATTGCATTCTTCTGCTTGCATTTCAGACAACTTCAGCCTACTTCAAATGACCTCTCATTCTGAACTCAATACCGACTTACTCTTCTCGAGGCCCTATGATTGGCTCTCTGTAAGCAGTCCAGGACACTTAGAACTCATCCTTTTCATCCCACTATCTTCCTCTTCATATTTCAAGGGCTTCTTTCAGATCTGCCTTGGAATGCCATTTTGCAAAAACCCTGTACTGTATACATTGCCTTCAGTCATATATTACAGATCTGGGCTCCTGGCTGAAAAATTGGCTAAGTATTGATCACTGTTACTTAAACTAGATGGTCAGAGCTTAATTCCTTACTTAGCTTACTTCCTACAATTTCCTGGAAATACTGCATTTCTAACTAAATTTGAGTGTTTCAATTCATAGGAATATGTGTTCACAAATTAATTACTGATCACCCTTTCTGTGGAATCTGTGTATTTCCCCTTTGACCTGTACTCCCAGTCCTTCTATCCTGACCTACTTTTTCTTTTTTCCATAGCATTGTAACATCCTAGATAATGCTTTTTGATTAGGCTAATTTTACATTGTCTTCTCTCTGCTAGAAATTATGCTTCACTAGGGTAAAGGTCTTTATCTCTTTTATTCACTGGTACATGCCACGTGTCTAGAGCTGTGCCTGGCACATGGTAGATACTCAACACTTCCTATCATGGAATCAATACATATTTTTTTCTTTGTTTTGTTTTGTTTGATAGGAAAGAGGCTACAGAATGTTGTATGTGTACACTGTTTTCTTTCATTCAGATTATTTGGAATCTGTCTTTCCATCCACTAACACATTTGTAGGAATGTTACACTCACAGGTACACTAGGACCTGATCAGATGATGCCTCACATGAGTTCCATGATTTGTAGTTATGGAACAGAACAGGATGGAATAGCCAAGGTGATGCACAGTACACCATGCTCGTGGATAAAGGTATCATACTTCATATAAAGGAGATAATTCACTCAAATAAAGTCTTGAGCAAAATTTTAATGGAAGGGTACATTGTCTTGGGCTTTCTTATCGTTCCTCTCTCTGGCTCTTTGCCCCTTTGGCATTGCTCTCTTCTTTCACTCACATACATTCAATTATTCTTCACTATACAGACTCTCAGAAAACGCTTTTAGATGCCCATGCAACACAAGGCTGCAAACACTGATAAAACTTTATCTGTAACTTCTGAAGAAGAAATAGAATTTTCACACAGAACAAAGCATTCAACTGAAGAGGTGGAATGGAAAAGTTTATTGATAAAATTTAAAATACATAGATGGGAAAATCAAAAACATTCTGGCACAGGGCTTCCCTGGTGGCACAGTGGTTGAGAGTCCGCCTGCCGATGCAGGGGATGCGGGTTCATGCCCCGGTCTGGGAAAATGCCACATGCCACAGAGCGGCTGGGCCCGCGAGCCGTGGCCGCTGAGCCTGCGCGTACGGAGCCTGTGCTCCACAATGGGAGAGGCCACAACAGTGAGAGGCCCGCATACCGCAAAAAAAACAAAACAAAAAAACAAAAAAAAAACCCATTCTGGCACAATGACCATTCCTTTGACCTGACATCATTTAAGTTAGAAATCAACTATTGAGATTTTGACCCTACCAAGCCCCTCCCCCAATCCCCAATACGACTTGTAAGAAGTATTATGCTCCTGTACTTACTAAGAATCTTATTTAACTGTACTTGGCAGGATCACTTTCTTCATATACACATGAAAAGCCAATCTCTGGCAAAACCCTAAAGGAGAACGCGCATGTTTCTTCAACCTTCACATTAGCCCTTTTACGATCTACTAGGAAGAGGGAATGAGGAAATTCAAAGTGCTCTGTACTGTACTTGGCATCCCTACTTCTTTTAAATAAATCTATTTGCTCTAAGCAGACAGTCCAGTAGTCCACTATTAGTTAAAGTCACTAAACCTTCCAGATAGTTACAAATTTAGAGAGCCCTCCTGAACAAGTTCATTTTTAATAGTGAATTTTTCAGAAATGAGTAAGAATTTTGGGTCAGGGTATCTACAGAAGTCAAAAGGGCTATTAAAATTTAATTTGTTCTGTGAACCCGGAGAAAAGAATTAATTCAATGTATAGGAATTCTTCTTCATTTTAAATCAAGAATTGCCTTCCCTGTAAAATGTAAAGCACTATATACATGTTGGCTAATATTACTAACAATAATTACGATGTATCTGTAACTCCGTATCATGTAGTATTTTCTCAACCTCTGATATCTACCATACCTCTTTTTAGCCATTTAAAGAGCTCCCTTTAAATGATGGTATTGGCATTTATTTAGCTACTAAAATTATTTACAGCATTCTTTTAATTGATAAACTTTATTTCTTAGAGCAGTTCTAGGCTCACGGCAAAATTGAGCAGAAAGCACAGAGTTCTCTACTGTTAATAAAAAGGTTGCTTTGTTTTAATTTGGGTTTTTCTTTTCGATGTATCAGAATTTTATGAAAATAGGGTCCCGATGGCCCTTGCTAAAGAGGCACCAGCTTCTGCTTTCCTACCATGTATCCTGTTGGTATTTATTCCATAAGCATAAAGTGGGGCAGATTAAGGCAGCATACATTTAGGTGCTTCTGTAGGCTGGAAGTATTTTTACATAATGGAATACTGGAGATGTTTCTTTCATAAAAATTTCCCAGGAAAGGTTCCGTAAGTTAACCACTCATAATGCTGGTGGGAGTGGCCTTTAGTCCAGCCCTCCATAGGATCATTTGAAGAAGCACACCTCCATAAGGAAGCGTCCTTCTTCTCTCCACGATGATGGTGTTTTCATTGTCTAGGGGCTATTCTTCGTAGACCTGTAGTGGAATCAGTTTACCACTACCTAGAAAAAACTCCTTATGTTCACAAACAGCTGGGTTAAGGCAAGGAGTAAATTTAAGTTATTCAAAATAGAGAATTCTCTAAGGAAACACTAGGGTTAATTTAATAAAAGAATAAAATACAGGGGCTTCCCTGGTGGTGCAGCAGTGAAGAATACACCTACCAATGCAGGGGACACGGGTTTGAGCCGAGCCCTGGCCCAGGAAGATCCCACATGCCGCGGAGCAAGTAAGCCTGTGAGCCACAACTACTGAGCCTGCTCTCTAGAGCCTGCGAGCTACAACTACTGAGCCCGTGCATTACAACTACTGAAGCCCACATGCCTAGAGCCCGTGCTCCGCAACAAGAGAAGCCACAACAATAAGAAGCCCGCGCACAAGCCCGCGCACCACAACGAAGAGTAGCCCCCGCTTGCCGCAACTAGAGAAAGCCCGCAAGCAGCAACGAAGACCCAACACAGCTAAAAATAAATAAATAAAATAAATAAATTTATTTAAAAACAAAAGAATAAAATAAAAGTGCCAGTCGATATTGCATTATAATGCTGTTTCTGACAGTGGATATTGACTTACTGACATTAATCCCAGGATTGTCTGTTCTTATTTTTAATATAAGATTCTGTACTTCATAAACAACCATATATTAACCAACTTTCTTCATATCTTTGACACATTTCTGTGATCCAGCATATGTCATTATTCCTCCTGATTTAAACCTTGGTTATTGAGATTTTATCCATACCCTAAAAATGGGATTGGGAAATACTTTAGCCAGTCAAATGTGATAACTTACTTAGGGTTTCACACTTAGAGCTATATCATCAAAAAACCTGCTTTAAACTGTGAGTAAAATGGCAGTTTACAACTGCATTAAAAATACTAAAATGGGGCTTCCCTGGTGGCGCGGTGGTTGAGAGTCCGCCTGCCGATGCGGGGGGCGCGGGTTCAAGCCCCGGTCTGGGAGGATCCCATGTGCCGCGGAGTGGCTGGGCCCGTGGGCCGTGGCCGCTGGGCCTGTGCATCCAGAGCCTGTGCTCCGCGGCAGGAGGGGCCACAGCGACGAGAGGCCCACGTACCGCAAGAAAAAACACACACACACACACACACACACACACACAAAAATACTAAAATGAATGAATCCATTACTCAAGACACAGCCATGACAGGTCTGTAGTTGTTATTTTCCCAAGTGCCTGGCAACGTTATCTGTCCTGGATTTAGATTCTACTGTTGGCTGCCTGAATTAACTCCTTCAGTTCCAGCTCCAGATAAAACACCATTTCAATTTTAATGTGCTCAAAATTACAACTTTCTTGTTTTTAAATTATAGTTGAAGGGGAATGGTTATTCTTTAAAGAAAGAATTTCCCCTGATCCTGCTTTTCACCTTCACATTTATATACTCTGAAGTATACAACAGACAAGTTAATAGGTTAATAAAAGATCTGAAAAATGACATTTGACATCTGTCTTTTGAATTTCATAATGGACAACAAAAACACAGCTCTCTCTGGAAGACCCATGAAGATGTGCCTTTAAATAATTTTTTTGTTAATAAATATAAACAGGTTTCTTAATGCACCTTAAAAAAAAGTTTATTCTGGAGTTAGGCTGCTGTGTGTTGAATCCTAGCCCAGTTCTTTTTAGTTGTATGATTACTTGCTACTGACTTAATCCACAGTGGCTCATAATCATGATCTGTAATTAGTAGTAATATCATAGGGTTTTGTTTCAAATACTGATATAAATTAACATACCTAGAAGAAACATATTCTAAGCCTCAATGTGTATTTTTTTAAATGGTGCATCCAACTTTAGGGTCTACCAGCCACAATGTTTGCAAATGCCTGTTTTGATTCTTTGATATGTTTTGTCTTATCCTAATAACCCATTTCAAAATCTAATATTGGTAGAGCTTTTATAGTTTACACACTGTTTCACATAATTTATGTTCCTCTTAATGTCCTGATCATGACCACTCTGGGGGATAGGTATTATTATAATCCTATATTACAGAAGAGAAAGCTGAACGAGGGATGCTCTAGCATGAAAGTATCAATATATCAAAAAACATCTTGCCCCATTTCCCTCTGGTTGTCTACAATAGGCCTCTGCTTTATAAGAAAATGCAATGAGTAACATTAATAGTAATTACCATTGACTAAGTTAGATATTATCACGCATAATCCTTTCATCTTTGCAGCAACTCAGTAATATTATTTATTATTATGGCTACCTTCATAAAGATGAGGAGCCTGAGGATTTACAGAGAGTAATGGATATACCCCGTGAGTGACTGGACTACAATGAAAACCCAGATACCTTGATTTCAGTGCAGTGATCTCTACCTTCATCCTCTACTGCACCTAAATGCTTTCTGGTAAAGAAGATGAAAGATTCATGTAAAACCAATTTAGTGGTTCAATTGCTACTGCAGCTTATTAAGTATGTAGCTTATTATGCCATGGCATAATAAGCATAATTCTTAGTAACTAAATACATTTATCATATATAGATGAAAGATTTCCAATATTCTTAGACATTTATTTCCTGCAATTCTGTTATGAATTTGGGGATTTGGGACCATGACCTTTTCTAATGTTTTCCCTCAAAAGTGTGGATATCAACAACTGTCTAATATATGCATGAATAAAATGTTATCAACTAAATATAAATATGCATAATTGTATGCCATTTACCATATTATAATATACTTGCCATGTTTGTGTTGGGAATTCTGTGATACCTTGTAGTTGTAATTCTAGTTCTATGTACATGTAGGCAATAACATATATAGGAATTAACTATTAACACAGCATATCATATTATCCTCAAGTATTCATTTTAAAGTACTTTTCACATATGAACACTTTTAAACTTTTAAAATAAGATAGTTATAAAGAATTCTTTTGAGGAAAAAAAGAAATTGATGTTAAAGACAACAAGTATACTGAAAATTTTAATTCAGTTGATCAGTATTAAACATTGATTGAGAGAGGATTCACAACACCTTTAGTTTTAAATGGACCTATATTTCCAATGTGTATTGTTTATCAAAGCAACCCCCAGAATGGAAGGAACTCTAAGACTGAAAATAAAATTTTTTTAACGTGACATAATTTAAATATTTTAAATACAGTGGTGGATGAGAGAACATTTTTGCCAATCATTTTAGTAACAGAGATGTCTCAGTTATGCGTTTAGTCAAATGATTAGTTTCCCATGAATAATATTCATGTAACTATAATACCGTATTGACTGGCCTTACAGTTTTAGACTCATAAAGACAAAGAAAAGATCCAATTATGGTTACAAAATAAAATGTAAATGCTACAAACCTTGACATTTTAAAGACCTTAAAGTTGCCAACATTTAGAAAAGAAGATGTTAGAAATAGAGAATAATTTCCTCATCTTTTTGACTTGGGAGTTAAAAACACAATATCTGAAGTTGATGACTCATAAAACATATTAAAAATTCATGAAGTATAACAATGGAATAAAATGATTTAAATGAAAAAAAATGAAGAGGACTGAGTTGAAGATAAAATTGTATTTATTCCTATTCTTTAAAATGAAGAGTCAACCAAATTCAACACAAGTTGATAAATTAAGAAATTGACAGATAAATTATTTAAATTTATAAAGATAGCCACTAGAGAACCCAACCCAAAGTACTATTAAAAATGGTTACTTTTGATGAAGAAGATTGGAGGAGGGGATAAAAGTCAGAGTATTCAATTTTGACAATTCTGCATAAATTTGTTTTGTTCTTGTTTTTGTTTTAGATGATGGTAGGTAACTTTTAAATTAATAATAACATTTTCTCCTCCCAAATGACTTTCTCTACATGAGTTAAACCACATTAAAAAAGATTACTTTTTAAAAAATTCTCCAACTATCCCTCTTTTTTGGCTCTATAGAGAAAAGCACAATAAAACATTGGTTTGAAGTAGCTCACTTATAAATATCAGAGTTCTAAAAATTTATGAATTGAAAGAAAATGCTTTGTTATTATGTTTCAATTATCACAACAACTGTATGTGATATGTTTCTTTCCTTAAAGCATACATGGTAGACATATGTAAATTTGTAGTTATCTATTAAAGATCATTTGAACCCCCTGTGGGCTACTTAAGAAGGATGCTCATTAGCTTCTGCAAGAAATAACTGCTTAACAATAGTTTTTTGTTTAATCGAGGTCAAGTTCATGTCACATAAAATTAACTATTTTACAGCATCCCATTGAGTGGCATTTAGTATAATCAAAGTGTAGTTCAACCACCTCTATCTAGTTCCAAAAACTTTTATTCATCCCCCACAAAATTCCCATACCCATTAAGCATTAACTTCTCGTTCGTCCCCTCCTCCCAGCCTCAGGCAACAGCCAATCTGTTTTTTATGTCTACGGATTTACCTATTCTGGACATTTCATGTAAATGGATTCATACAATATGTGATGTTTTGTGTGTGGCTTATTTCATTTAGCATTATGTTTTTGAGGTCCATCCATGTTGTAACATGTACCACAGTCCTTTATTTCTTTTTATTGCTGAATTGTAGTCCATTATACATATATGTCATATTTGTTTATCCATTCATACACTGATGAACATTTGGGTCATTTCCACATTTTGGCTATTTTCAATAATGCTGCAATGACCATTTTTGTACAAATATGTGTTGGAGTACCTGTTTTCATTTGTTTGGGATATATACCCAGAAGAAAAATGGCTGGGTCAAATTTGGGAGTTTTTCAGCCATTATTTATTTAAATATTCTTTATGCCTCTTTTTCTCTTCTCTTTGGGAACTCAGATAATGCATGTGTTGGTATATTAGATTCTTCTCCATAGGTCTCATTGACTCTGTTCATTTTTCTTCATTGTTTTTTCTGTCCTCACATTGAAAAATTTTAATTGTCTAATCACTCAGTTCACTGACACTTTCTTATACCTGCTTAAATATGCTGTTGAACACTTCTAGTGATTGTGTCATTTCTATTATTGCACTTTTAAGTTCCAGAATTAATATTAGGTTCATTTTTTTATCTCTTTATTGATATTCTATGTTCATTCATAGATAGTTCTGGCTTCCTTTAGTTATTTGCTTAAAGTTTCCTTTTGCTCTTTGAGTATATACAAAACAGTTGATTTAAAGATTTTATCTAGTATATCCAATGCCTGGGCTTCCTCAGAGAGGCTTTCTGTCAATTAATTTTTTACCCGTGAATGGGACATTCTTTCCTGTTTCTTTTTATGCCTTGTTTTGTTTTGTCTTGCCTTGCTTTTTGCTGAAAACTAGACATTTTGAATATTTTAATACAGTGACTCTGGAAATGAGGATTCTCCCCCCTCTCCAGTAATTTTTGTTGTTGATTGTTGAGGTTTGGAGTCATCTTTTTATTTTCTAAAGTGACTTTTCCACACTATTTTCACAGAGACTCTACTCCTTTTCCTGTGTGATCACTGAAGTCTCTGTTGCATTATCTTAGCAGTTACTCAGTGACTTGACAGGGATGTTTTCTAAGAGCACAATTTAGCAGTCACTTTCTTCATTAAGCACTCCCCTGATGCTTTAAATTCTTGATTAGATTTTAGAGTTCTGATAATGTTTATTCCTTCAGGTTTTTTATTTGCTTGCTTGCTTTGGGTTTTTTGTTTTGTCAATTTAACAGTTGCTTCAGTGGAGGTTCTATTCTTTCTCTTCTACAATTTCCATGATGCCACTCCCCATACAACAGTTTGGGATAGAATATTGGTGGTGGTGGTGGGCTTGGTTATGAGGAAACTTAAAAATTGCATTTATTTTTTTCCTTGCTATCTTTGTAACCAACTCTTCTTTTAGGCGTCTTAGTTTAATTATTCAGAGAAGTAGAAACAGAGAGAGAGCAATATAACATAGTTTTGTATCAAAAATAAAAGATTTGATAAATAACATAATGAAAAAGTTTTCTTGGGAATTTTTTTGTGAACAATTAATTTATGCATTTGTTCCTCAAATATTTATCCAATACCTGTTATGTATCAGGCAACTTCTAGGGTACAGTAATAGAAAAAAAATATTCCCTTCATTTTATTTATACTCTAGTAGTAGAAGACAAATCATAATCAAATATAAAAGTAAAATATAGAGTATATCAAATTATTTTAAGTGGAAATGAAAAATAAACCAGTGAAGTAAGATAGAACGTGTAAGGATAAGAGAAATGCAACTTTAAATCACTAAGAAGGTGATTTTCAACAAAAATCTAAATAAGACAGGTGACAGACTGAGTCATGTATAAATCTGAGGAAAGGGCATTTCAGGGAAATCACAAGTGCAGAGCGCTTGAGGCAGGAACTTTCCTGGAGAGAGTGGAGTAGCACCAAGGAGCTGAGTGCCTAGAGTGTGCTGAGTAAAATGGGGGTGGTGGGGGTCTTAGTTTTAAGACACAAAGTTAGATGGAAAGGGGTTAGATCCTATGGCAACATGTAAACCATTAAAACATTGCATGCAACTTGGTTTTAATACAGGTGAAATGAGAATCCATTGGAGAGCCAAAAGCCTTAGAATCATAAATTATGATCAGACTTTTGGTATTAAAAAATCACTCTAAATGAACGAGTTGACTATAGAGTTCAAAAACAAAAGTACAAATAGAGAGCATATTTTAGAAACCATTGCAAAAATCCTAGGGAAAACTGATAGTGCTTTGTTCCAGTAGAATTGGGGATGAGGAGAGGTGATCAGAATCTGGATATATTTTTGAGAGCAGAAGTACAATTTATCCTGGCACAGTAATCCCATTTAAGGAATCTCCAGTCATACCTTGTTTTATTGCACTTCATTTCATCACTATTCACAGATAATGCATTTTTTTTACAAACTGAAGTTTTGTGGCAACCCTGTGACTAGCAAGTCTATCGGCGCCATTTTTCTAACAGCCCTTGCTCCCTTCACGTCTCTATATCATTTTGGTAATTCTCACAAAATTTCAAACTTCTTTATTATTATTTTTGTTATGGTGATCTGTGATCAGTGACCTTTGATGTTACTATTATAATTATTTTGGGGCACCATGAACTGTGCCCATATAAGATGGTGAACTTAATTGAGAAATGTTTTGTGTGTTCTGACTGCTCCACCTACCAGCCGTTCCCCCACCTCTCTTCCTTTCCTTGGGCCCCCCATTCCCTGAGACACACAATACTGAAATCAAGCCAATTAACAATACTACAATCGTCTCTAAGTGTTCAAGTGAAAAGACCAGTCAATCAATGTGGGACACTTCACGGTTGTTTTAGTTTAAGAAATGGCCACAGATACCCTAACCTTTAGTAATTACCTGATCAACCAGCAGCCATCAACATTGCGGCAAGACCCTCCACCAGCGACAAGATTATGACTCATTAGTGGCTCAGATGATAGTTAGCATTTTTCAGCAGTAAAGTATTTTTTTAGTTAGATATTGGTTTTTTAGACCTAATGCTATTGCACCCTGAATAGACTATAGTATAGTGCAAACCTAAGTTTTATATGCACTGGGAAATCAATAAATTCATGTGACTCGCTTCACTGTGGTTGTCCGGAAAGGAACCTACAATATCTCCGAGATATGCTGCTATTATATGGAAATAATCTTATGTCATCAAGTAGCTTAACAGTAAGTTTTTTCCAGGATATTTACTGACTCATTACTTTTACTAGTACAAATGGTAACAACCTAAATAAACAATGCACATTCATTAAACATTAATTAGACATTTCTACCCAATAACTGAATAACTTCTCACACATGGATTATCTTTGATCTGTTGTCCTCTTAGTGTTAGGTTTATAATGACTTTTATTAAAAGAAAAATCTACCCATGGATCCTCTGCATCAAAATATCCATTCCAGTACCAGACTTTCTTAATATAAAATCAGTTTCTCCATTGATTGTACAAATGGTCAAAGAGAACATGAGCATTTGGAAACAAAATTTTGTTATTGCCATAGATTATTCTTTATATGTAAATCCAAGAAAAACCTGCTAAAAGTTGATTACATTTCTGGAGTTTCCCAGTGGGGTGCTGGAACCAATTGGCATCTGCTGTAGAGGGCCAATTGTTAGATATCCAGGAATTTTGCAAGCCAGTTGCGGCACTTCGGTAGCTTGAAATCAACCATGGTGGGAGCATTTACACCACAGAAACTGGTAAGCATGACAAATCAGCACCCACACAGAGCCAGTTTTTAAACATTCACCAGCACACTACTGAGTTTAGGTTCTTAATTCTAAGTATTAAAAAGACTGAGAAAATAGATTTAGCACAGAAGGAGCCCTGGATTAAAATATAGCTCAAAATAAATGCATTTTTAGAGAGTTTATGTCTTAAAATGAGTTTATATTCTAAGAATGCAGTAAGATATATCATGTTTTTGAGAGACATGTTATTTGCTGCCATATATCACACACTTCTGAATACGCTTCATAATGAAAAGTAAAACTTGTGCAAAATCTAAATGTTTAGTGACATGAGAGATTAGCCAACCAAACTTTAGAATTTGCAACACATTTTGTCTTCAAAATATTTTACAAAGCAGCATGCAATTATCAAATACTACAGAAATGTTCTTATTTACCTGGATATCTGTGGTGATCTTTTAAGATCATGGGGCAAAACTGCTTATCAACAGGACTTGTAGCAACCAAGTCTGCAGACACTGAAAGAGAGAATATACAACAGTTCTTTTGAAAATATCCATCATTTGTTGGTTTTCCCTGGTGGCACAGTGGTTAAGAATACGTCTGCCAGTGCAGGAGACATGGGTTCGAGCCCTGGTCCAGGAAGATCCCACATGCCACAGAGCAACTAAGCCCGTGCACCGCAACTACTGAGCCTGCGCTCTAGAGCCCGTGAGCCACAACTACTGAGCCCGTGTGCCACAACTACTGAAGCCCGCGCACCTAGAGCCCATGCTCTGCAACAAGAGAAGCCACCTTAATGAGAAGCCCGCGTGCCACAACGAAGAGTAGCTCCCACTCGCCGCAACTAGAGAAAGCCCGCGAGCAGCAACGAAGACCCAGCGCAGCCAATAAATTAATCAATCAACTAAAAATTTATATACATATCCATCACTTGTCACCTGCTTGCCCTTGCTACAACTTTCCTTTTCAGATTTCCCTTTCAGCACATATATCTGGTATCTCTCTCGTTCAGTTGTAAATTGTCTTTGTTCTACGAAATTTACGAGATTTTCACCACATAAAATAGTCTCTGACAGAATCATTTTTGATCTGTCCACTAGGATTTGGCCAGATAGATCTGCTGTGATGCCTCAACCAGCCATGCTCAGCCTGGCAGATCACACTTTCACCACAAGGGGCATAAAAGACCAAATCATCCATCAGTTTTAGTGCAGAGATTTAAAATATGAATCATGGCTGTTTTATAAACCACTTCAGGAAAAAAAATCCATACTTGAATGTTTTGAGGTGCTTAGCCTTGCAAATAAGCAATTACCCGTTATATTTAAACTATATGTCAAAATGCTTACATGTAGCTTGACAACTAAATTTATAGTAGCATCTCTGAGATAGACACGACTCTTACAAATTGTAGTCTTTGGGGCTTCCCTGGTGGCGCAGTGGTTGAGAGTCCGCCTGCCAATGCAGGGCACACGGGTTCGTGCCCCGGTCCGGGAAGATCCCACATGCCGTGGAGTGGCTGTGCCCGTGAGCCATGGCCGCTGAGCCTGCGCGTCCGGAGCCTGTGCTCCACAATGGGAGAGGCCACAACAGTGAGAGGCCCGCGTACCGCAAAATAAAAAAATGTAGTCTTTGTATCCGTGCGGAGTTGTATGCATTCCTTCAATCTTCACATAGGGACCATTCTACTCCCTCAAGGCATCATGCTCCCAGTTAAGGTAGAAAGCCACCTGGCTTTGACCTGAGAGTTCTTCCTTATAGGTAAGGGATGCTATAGTGTTGTGGATAGGACCAACATTGGTAGAGGTGGACCCAATGTTCAAATACCAGCTTTACTTCACTTTAGCTATGTGAACATGGGTGAGTTACACAACTGTATTCTCAGTTTCCTCATGTAGAAAATCCAAGTAAAAGTAAGATCTACCCCAAAGGATTTTGTTGTTGCTGTTTTTTTTTTGTATGGCAGGGGGGTAGGGCTGAGAGGATGAAAAGACATCATACATATAAACTAAATATGCTATATGCATTTGCTATCATTGTTACTAATGTTATTAAGATATTGGAAAAATTGTGCTAAGAGAATAACTATTACCCAATAACATAGTGCACATTGATTTTTCCTCTGTCTGAATGACTACATTATTGTCCTTTCCTTCCAAAAGTTATGTTTGTCACCACCCTCTCATCCTACTCACTGAATATTCACTTTCTTGGGGACATAAATGATTTCTTATAGTTCCCTTTTATGATATGGCATGATATCTCAGAACTTCACAGAGTAGTTGCTTGTCCATCATAAGAAATGTGACTGGAACCAGGATCATGGATCCCTGAAACCCAGAGCATCTTGTTTGTATCAAGTTCCCGAGGGAATATTACAGGGAAAATCACACCCTGATTAAAAGAACTTAGAACTTAAATCTTGAAATTCGTGTTTCTTGGTGATCTCTGGGCTACCTGCCTCATTTTGACTTGGGATTATTGTTAAAATCAGATTATCTGTGCTCCACCTCAGACACACTAAATCAAGTCTTGAAACGAGAGGCCTGGGGTTGTGCATGTTATTCCAATCGCCCAGGTTATTATTATTCCCTTTAAGATTTGGAAATTTGTTTTCTTACCTCCTACCTTTTCAATTAGGCAACTGGGTCCCACTATTGGGTCCCACGGAATCTACTTGCTTATTTAGAAAAACAAAAACACTAAACAATTGGCCTTTTCTGTATTCCCTGAGCTCCATTCTTTGGAGTTTACTATATTAGTAAACTATATTATTGTATTTACTGATTTTGTATGCCATAATAATGATGCATAACAAACAGCCACAGAAACCTTAGCAAGGCATAATAACAGACATTTATTTAAGCCAAGGAAATGAGGTCAACTGAGGCTTGGCTGGTTTAGGCTGGATTTGGCTGGGTGGTCTGGCTCGGCTAGGTTTGTCTCCTCTTTCTGACAAAAGTGTGTTAGCTCAAAGAAAATTATCTCTCAGCAATAGCAGAGATGCCAGAAAACAATTCCCAAAGTGTAGACAGATTTCAAGGCTTTGCTGAGTCATGTCTGCTAATATTCCATTGGCCAAAGCAATCAATGTATCCACATCCAACAGGAACAGAGCAAGGAAGTATATGTTTCCATGGCAACAATGAGTGGGTGTGGTCTCTCTGGAGAATAGTCTTACTGACCACATTGACCTAAGACACTTTCCATTGCTTTATTTTCCTAGTTACTCCTTTGGCCTTCTGGTTTCTCCCAGGTAAGGAGAAATTAAGACAGTCTCAAGAAATAAATCTCAAACTAAGACAGTCTCACCATCACTACTGCATTCAACATTCGAGAAAGAAACAAGGAAGAAATATACAAATGCTGTTGGTGCTATCAAGTTCTAGAAAAACATTTCCTTTTTGCTTTTTCCTATTAGAATTCTTATTCCCTACGCAGTAGTCTAAGACCTCTATCCTTCTTGCTGAGTAAGGCATAGAGACTTGAGATTATATGAATGAGATAATGCTTAATTATAACTTTCAGTTACATTGCTCTGTTCTCCATAGTTTACATACTATTGCTACAGCATTCAATACAAGAAATGATTCAGGGAAAACCTTTTTAATATTGTTAAAATCCAACATTAACTTGAGCATTTATAATGATCCTGCTGAAACAATTTGATAAATAGGACAATAGTAAACACTTTCTTTTTATTTAAACATAAATGTTTATTTTTAAATGTTCATATTGATCAGAAATCTTGTGTTCCTTAATCTGGTTTAAAATGCACTCAAGATTTTAAAGCAAATCTTTTGAACTCTTTTGAGCATTAAAATACTATTTGGGATGTGACATATTAAGCTGTCATATTTACACTAGCTTATATTGCACATGTTTTTCCATTTAGAGGAAAAATTCTGGCTCTGGTTTCAATAATTTAATTCAATACAATAATTACAGATCTCTCAGACACCTGCAGAGGTCTGGATAAATAAATGATATTATTTCAACAGTCTTTTTTAATATTCGGGGAAGATAAAAATGATTTTCAGATCACCTTATTCATTGTTATATCCCCAATACCTAAGTCCTAGCAGAGGAGATGCTTTGTAAATATTTGTTGAATGGCTGTTGACTTTAATGTAATAAAAACTATACTAGTAGTATGAACACGTCATACAATCAAAAAGAAAAGAACTTGCTGAAAATCTGAAATAGATCATGCAGATTCTAGATAATTAATTTTCCATAAGCAATTTATCCCTGAGAAGAATGTGAATTCCAAGGATAATTTTATGATACTTGTCACTTTTAGGTTCCTTTAAAAAATACTCAGAAAAATAGAGTATGTAGTCTTTTGTGATTTGGGGGTCATCACCTTTGATAATATAACAGCCTCAGGACCATTTCGTAAAATATCAATTTTCCTAAAATACCATTTGCTAAAAGTCAATGTACATGCAATTTTCATGACATTTCAGGGTTCCCTGAACCCCTAAAGCCCATCCACATGTCATAGGGACCCTAGTTTAAGAAATTCTGAGTCACAATATTACCAAGAAAAGCTCCTAATGGTGTGGAAAACAACTTATAGTCATCTTCAGATTACTGGCACACTTCAGATTCCCCTGGGAAGTGGAACCGTACAGACAGTTGGACTTAAGACTTTTTGACTTTACAGTGTTGCAGAAGCTACATGCATTCAATAGAAACCATATTGCAAATTTTGATCTTTTCCAGGTCTAGAGACAGGCAGTACAAAACATACTCTCTCATGATGCTGGGGAGCGGCAATGCCGAAGCTCCCAGGCAGCCTCAAGATCAAGAGGGTAAATGACCAATGCACTTATGACCATTCTGTACCCAGACAACAATGCAATTTCTCACTTTACTTTAGTAGAGCATTCAATATATTGGATGAGACTTTGAACACTTTATAATAAAATAGGCTTTGTGTCA
The DNA here is from genome assembly GCF_003676395.1 of Aethalodelphis obliquidens. NCBI lineage: Eukaryota > Metazoa > Chordata > Mammalia > Artiodactyla > Delphinidae > Aethalodelphis > Aethalodelphis obliquidens. Next base: position 9,561,731 of record NW_020837949.1, on the reverse strand, counting down.
GATGATTTTGCCCAACTATGGACTTGTATAAGTGTTCTGAGCATTTTTAAGGTAGGCTGGGCTAAGCTGTGATGTGCAGTAGGTTAGGTGTATTAAATGCATTTTTAACTTACAATATTTTTATGGACGTAACCCCATCATGAGTCGAGGGAGATCTAGACTAAGCTACATGAAATCCTAGGAGTCTCCATTGGACAAAGTTTAGACCAGATAACACTAGGTGTTATTCAGTGCTTTCCTCAGAAGGACGTACTCTATGTGGACATTCATATACTTCAATTACTAGGTGAGAGCCTTGTTTAGTAAGTGGGACATGAGAAAAGGAAGAGCACACGAAACAGGGAAATTACTAAGACCGCAGACAGTTCTGTCCCCTCAACAAGAAAACTAGAGTGGCTGAGAATTGAACTGTTTAGCTTTGGCCTAGTTAAGAAACTATAAAATGACACTGCCTTGCACAAATGAGAAAAACATAGATGCTCTATAAACTGCAAATCCAACAAGAATTTGTAGTTCCTAAAGCTTCTGAAATGGCGTGGTTCTTTATTCCAGCTAGTGTTTGAAACCCAGAGCAAATCAAAGCCATCAGCAGACGTCCCTCTGTGACCCACGACACACCTGCTTGCACTCACCATACCCTTCCTCTTTCCTATTGCAGGGGAAGAAATGTCCCTTCACCACCTAAAGCGGACCTTTCTTATTCTTCTTCAAACTGTCCTCCATTGATCCAGTCTCCTTACATCAACACCATTCCATCACCCTCAAATCTTTCTTTCTTTTTACAGAGAAATTCTAAAGGAAAAAGAAATGCATTTGCACGTATATACTCTATATATCCTCCCATCTATCCCACTCACTCCTCAGTATATCCTGGCCCAAATTTTGCCTCAACCCTGAACTCCAAGGCATGAAGGCCAATGGAGCCTGTCAGTCCTCCTTTTGCTGGAGTTCTTATGTGTTTTAACCATGTTGAATATCCCCTCTTTCTTGAAACATGCTCACTTCTAGATAAAGTACTATGTTTTTCTCCCACTTTTTTTCCTAGTCACTATCTCCTTTGGAGGATCATACTCTCTCCCTAAGCATTAGAATCTGGTTTTACTCACTTCATTCTTTGCCCTCTCCTGGTTCAAAACCTTCTGGTTTTCTAATCTCTCTTTTTTTTCCTTGAAGCAACCTATGTGTTTAAATGATTTAAAATACAATTATAGATTAATGCATCTCAAATGTTTCTCTACCTAGATCCCTCCTCTATGTTCAAGCCCATGTATACAACTCTTTACAGAATACCTACAATTGGATGACACACAGATACTACAAATTAAAATGTCCAAAACAATAGCTTCTCCTCATGTCATTAAATGTTGTCAAGATCCATATAACTTTACTTTCAATAGTCATTCATTATAAAAAATACTATAAGCAAATATGACATAATGTGAAAATAATAAATATATAAAATTCTGGAATTATATCGAGCTTAAAAATTGGCTCTATCAAAAATAGAAATTTCAGAGGGCAGACAGCAGAAGCAAGAAGAACTAAAATCCTGCAACCTGTGGAGCTAAAACCACGTTCACAGGAAGAGAGATGAGATGAAAAGGGGGAGGGCTATGTACCAGATGAAGGAACAAGATAAAACCCCAGAAAAACAACTAAATGAAGTGGAGATAGGCAACCTTCCAGAAAAATAATTCAGAATAATGATAGTGAAGATGATCCAGGACCTCGGAAAAAGAATGGAGGCAAAGATCGAGAAGATGCAAGAAATGTTTAACAAAGATCTAGAAGAACTAAAGAACAAACAAACAGAGATGAACAATACAATAACTGAAATGAAAAATAAACTAGAAGAAATCAATAGCAGAATAATTGAGGCAGAAGACCGGATAAGTGACCTGGAAGACAGAATGGTGTAATTCACATCTGCAGAACAGAATAAAGAAAAAAGAATGAAAAGAAATGAAGACAGCCTAAGAGACCTCTGGGACAGCATTAAAAGCAACAACAGTCGCATTATAGGGATCCCAGAAGCAGAAGAGAGACAGAAAGGACCAGAGAAAATATTTGAAGGGATTATAGTCGAAAACTTCCCTAACATGAGAAAGGAAATAGCGACCCAAGTCCAGGAAATGCAGAGAGTACCATACAGGATAAACCCAAGGAGAAAGACGCTGAGACACATAGCAATCAAATTGGCCAAAATTAAAGACAAAGAAAAATTATTGAAAGCAGCAAGGGAAAAACAACAAATAACATACAAGGGAACTCCCATAAGGTTAACAGCTGATGTCTCAGCAGAAACTCTACAAGCCAGAAGGGAGTGGCATGACATATCTTTAAGTGATGAAAGGGAAGAACCTACAACAAGGATTACTCTACCCGGCAAGGATCTCATTCAGATTCGATGGAGAAATCAAAAGTTTCACAGACAAGCAAAAGCTAAGAGAATTCAGCACCACCAAACCAGCTCTACAACAAATGCTAAAGGAACTTCTCTAAGTGGGAAATGCAAGAGAAGTAAAGGACCTACAAAAACAAACCCAAAACAATTAATAAAATGTTCATAGGAACACACATATCAATAATTACCTTAAACGTGAATGGATTAAATGCTCCAACCAAAAGACACAGGCTTGCTGAATGGATACAAAAACAAGACCCATCTGTATGCTGTCTACAAGAGACCCACTTCAGACCTAGGGACACATACAGGCTGAAAGTGAGGGGATGGAAAAAGATAATCCATGCAAATGGAAATCAAAAGAAAGCTGGAGTAGCAATTCTCAAATCAGATAAAACAGACTTTAAAATAAAGGATGTTACAAGAGAGACAAGGAAGGACACTACATAATGATCCAGGGATCAATCCAAGAAGAAGATATAACAATTTTAAATATACATGCACTGAACACAGGAGCACCTCAATACATAAAGCAACTGCTACCAGCTCTAAAAGAGGAAATCGACAGTAACACAATAATAGTGGGGGACTTTAACATGTCACTAACACCAATGGACAGATCATCCAAACAGAAAATTAATAAGGAAACACAATCTTTAAATGACACAATAGACCAGATAGATTTAATTGATATTTATAGGACATTCCATCCAAAAACAGCAGAGTACACTTTCTTCTCAAGGGCACATGGAACATTCTCCAGGATAGATCACATCTTGGCTCATAAATCAAGCCTCAGGAAATTTAAGAAAATTGAAATCATATCAAGCATATTTTCTGACCACAACGCTATGAGATTAGAAATCAAATACAGGGATAAAAATGTAAAAAACACAAACACATGGAGGTTAAACATTATGTTACTAAATAACCAAGAGATCACTGAAGAAAGCAAAGAGGAAATCAAAAAATACCTAGAGACAAATGACGATGAAAACACAACAATCCAAAACCTATGGGATGCAGCAAAAGCAGTTCTAAGAGGGAAGTATATAGCAATACAATCCTACCTCAATAAACAACAAACATCTCAAATAAACAATCTAACCTTACACCTAAAGGAACTAGAGAAAGAAGAACAAACAAAACCCAAAGTTAGCAGAAGGAAAGAAATAATAAAGATCAGAGCATAAATAAATGAAATAGAAACAAAGAAAACAATAGCAAATTTTAATAAAACTAAAAACCGGTTCTTTGAGAAGATAAACAAAATTGATAAACCATTAGCCAGATTCATCAAGAAAAAGAGGAAGAGGACTCTAATCAATAAAATTGAAATGAAAAAGGAGAAGTTACAACAGACACCGGAGTAATACAAAGCATCCTAAGAGACTACTACAAGCACCTCTATGCCAATAAAATGGACAACCTGGAAAAAATGGACAAATTCTTAGAAAGGTATAACCTCCCAAGACTGAACCAGGAAGGAACAGAAAATATAAACAGACCAATCACAAGTAATGAAATTGAAACTGTGATTAAAAATCTTCCAACAAACAACAGTCCAGGACCAGATGGCTTCACAGGTAAATTCTATCAGACATTTAGAGAAGAGCTAACACCCATCCTTCTCAAACTCTTCCAAAAAATTGCCAAGGAAGGAACACTCCCAAACTCATTCTATGAGGCCACCATCGCCCTGATACCAAAACCAGACAAAGATACTACAAAAAAAGAAAATTACAGACCAGTATCACTCATAAATATAGATGCAAAAATCCTCAACAAAATACTAGCAAACAGAATCCAACAACACATTAAAAGGATCATACACCATAATCAAGTGGAATTTATCCCAGGGATGCAAGGATTCTTCAATATACGCAAATCAATCAATGTAATACACCATATTAACAAATTGAAGCAGAAAAACCATAAGATCATCTCAATGGATGCAGAAAAAGCTTTTGAGAAAATTCAACACCCATTTAGATAGAACTCTCCAGAAAGTGGGCATAGAGAGAACCTACCTCAACATAATAAAGGCCGTATATGACAAACCCACAGCAAACATCATTCTCAATGGTGAAAAACGGAAAGCATTTCCCTTAAGATCAGGAACAAGTCAAGGTTGTCCTCTCTCGCCACTATTATTCAACAGAGTTTTGGAAGTCCTAGCCACAGCAATCAGAGAAGACAAATAAATAAAAAGAATACAAACTGGAAAAGAAGTAAAACTTTCACTCCTTGCAGATGACATGATACTATACATAGGAAATCCTAAAGATGCCACCAGGAAACTACTAGAGCTAATCAATGAATTTGGTAAAGTTGCAGGACACAAAATTAATGCACAGAAATCTCTTGCATTCGTATACACTAATGATGATAAATCTGAAAGAGAAATTAAGGAAACACTTTCATTCACCACTGCAAGAAAAAGAATAAAATACCTAGGAATAAACCTACCTAGGCAGACAAAAGACCTGAATGAAGAAAACTATAAGACACTGATGAAAGAAATTAAAGATGATACCAACAGATGGAGAGATATACCATGTTCTTGGATTGGAAGAATCAATATTGTGAAAATAACTATACTACCCAAAGCAATCTACAAATTCAATGCAATCCCTATCAAATTACCAATGGCATTTTTTACAGAACTAGCACAAAAATTCTTAAAATTTTTATGGAGACAAAAAAAGACCCCGAATAGCCAAAGAAGTCTTTAGAGAAAAAATGGAGCTGGAGGAATCAGACTCCCTGACTTCAGACTATACTATAAAGCTACAGTAATCAAGACAATATGGTACTGGCACAAAAACAGATATATAGATCAATGGAACAGGATAGAAAGCCCAGAGATAAACCCACACAGCTAATCTATGACAAAGGAGGCAAGGATATACAATAGAGAAAAGACAGTCTCTTCAATAAGTGGTGTTGGGAAAACTGGACAGCTACATGTAAAAGAATGAAATTAGAACACTCCCTAACACCATACACAAAAATAAACTCAAAGTGGATTACAGACCTAAATGTAATACTGGACACTATAAAACTCTTAGTGGAAAACATAGGAAGAACACTCTTTGACATGAATCACAGCAAGATCTTTTTTGATGCACCTCCTAGAGTAATGGAAATAAAAACAAAAATAAAAAAATGGGACCTAATGAAACTTGAAAGCTTTTGCACAACAAAGGAAACTACAAACAAGACAAAAAGACAACCCTCAGATTGGGAGAAATTATTTGCAAATGAATCAATGGACAAAGAATTAATCTCCAAAATATATAAACAGCTCATGTAGCTCAATATTAAAAAAACAAACAACCCAATCCAAAAATGGGCAGAAGACCTAAATAGACATTTCTCCAAAGAAGACATACAGATGGCCAAGAAGGACGTGAAAAGCTGCTCAACATCACTACTTATTAGAGGAATGCAAATCAAAACTACAGTGAGGTATCAGCTCACAGCAGTTAGAATGGGCATCATCAGAAAATCTACAAACAACAAATGCTGCAGAGGGTGTGGAGAAAAGGGAACCCTCTTGCACTGTTGGTGGGAATGTCAATTGATACAGCCACTATGGAGAACAGTATGGAGGTTCCTTAAAAAACTAAAAGTAGAATTACCATATGACCCAGCAATCCCACTACTGGGCATATACCCAGAGAAAACCATAATTCAAAAAGACACATGCACCCTAATGTCCTTTGCAGCAGTATTTACAATAGCCAGGTCATGGAAGCAACCTAAATGCCCATCAACAGACAAATGGATAAAGAAGAAGTGGTATATATATACAATGGAATATTACTTGGCCATAAAAAAGAATGAAATTGGGTCATTTGTTGAAACATGGATGGATCTAGAGACTGTCATACAGAGTGAAGTAAGTCAAAAAGAGAAAAACAACTATCGTATATTAATGCATATATGTGGAACCTAAAAAATGGTACAGATGAACCAGTTTGCCAGGCAGAAATTGAGACACAGATGTAGAGGACAAGCATGTGTACACCAAGGGAGGGAAATGGTGGGGGTGGGGGGTGGGGTGGGATGAATTGGGAGATTGGGATTGACATATATACACTAATATGTATAAAATGGATAACCAATGAGAACCTGATGTATAAAAATTTTTTTTTAAATAGAAATTTCAAATAGAGCAACAAGCCTTAAATTTAAAGGCTAAACAAGGCCATCTACTCACCCTTTTTGCCAAAGGGATGCACCTCACTCATTAGCCTCCAGTCGCGCTAAGGTTTCAAGGCTTCAGATCCACCCGTCTCATTCCTGCTTCAGGGCTTGACATTCGCTGTTTTTTCTGCATGATATACCTGCCCTCCTCACCTGTCCCACCTCTATTATCCTCCAAGTGTCACCTCTCACGGTACTTCCTATGGGATTCTCTCCTCTATTGCCATAGGGTACTCTCCTCATTACACCCCCCTCCTAGAACACCCATTCTTCTTCTTTATCACAGATTACAATTGTTATTAAAAATTTTTTATTATTATTTCCCTGATAATTTCATATTTTTATAACTGGAATGACTTCTCTCAGTGAATTCCTGGTATCTATTACTGTGCCTGGCATAGAGCACTTGACCCATAAAAAGTTATCAGATGAATAAATGAGTGAATTACTTCTATCATTTCATCTTTTATTTCTGTACAAAGTTAATGAGCATATATCCCATTCAGACTTGCAAGTCATTGACTGAAATACTAAATGATATTTTTTGACCTCAAAACATTCTGCTTGTTGGATGGATGTTCACTTAGCAATAACGATCAATCTTAACCTGTTCTCAACTGTGTTGAAAAGAATATAAAGGTAGATATGTAACTCCATTTCATATCACTTATTCCCTTTCCCTGTGGATTTTTATTCTGTTATATATGTTATTGGTCTGATATAGTTTCCTTCAAAACATGTTCGTTTCAAGTTTTTGGCAAATGAAATGATTGCCTGTTGTTTCATTCTAGAATCTCATGTAATTTAACATTAGTGTCATCAGTATATAATTTCCAAACTCATTTGAAAGCTATTTTGAGATATACTGTACACACACACACACACACACACACACACACACGTTTTATCTGTAACTTTCCGACCACTTTTTTAACTTCAGTGAATTGGCAGAAATAATCACTAATGGCTCTGTAATAACATCAACTATTTCTTAAATGCTTTCAATGTATGCCATCCAGTTATTTTTAAAAGCAAACTTTAAAAGTAATCTGATGTAAGCTGTTATAAATAGAATGTACAAACAACAAGGTCCTACTGTATAGCACAGAGAACTATATTCAAGATCCTACGATAAATCGTAATGGAAAAGAATATAAAAAAAAGAATGTGCATATATGTATAACAATCACTTTGCTATATAGTAGAAATTAACACAGCATTGTAAATCAACTATATTTCAATAAAAAAATAAAAATAAAAGCATTCTGGGGCTTCCCTGGTGGCGCAGTGGTTGAGTGAGTTCGCCTGCCGATGCAGGGGATGCGGGTTCGTGCCCCGGTCCGGGAAGATCCCACATGCCGCGGAGCGACTGGGCCCGTGAGCTATGCCCGCTGAGCCTGCGCGTCCGGAGCCTGTGCTCCACGACGGGAGAGGCCACAACAGTGAGAGGCCCGCGTACCTCAATTAAAAAAAAAAAAAAAAGCAATCTGAAAACTTCCCTTCCCTATGTCTCCCATCACAAGTAATAGGCTCTGATTATGTGATCACATTTGTAAATACATCCAATATCCATTCAATTAAATAAGTGCATATATGAGAGTCCATGTGGCAGTGATGGGCAAATATATCTGAAAGCAAAATCTGCTGCCATCCTCAGAAAATCTCTTCCCCAAAGCAGAATAGAAACAAATCCCTTTTGTTATTGAATAAGCATTAAACTAGGATGGGATGCACATTACAGAAAATCCACTAAAGGGACTGCAGAGGAAAGAAATCTCACCCTGTTATATAACCAAGCAGATAAAACCCATTACACACCTGTTCTCAGGATAAACAATAACGAGTCTACAACTAAGAGAACTTGACCGCACCCTTTGCCACCCACAGTTCATGATAAATTCATTTTGGAAATGGGGTAATCACCAGTCTTTGCTAATTGTCTTCAAATGAAAAAATAAATGTTTTGTATCTTTATAACCAGAGGGGGGTTTGCAATTTCGAGCCATACACCAGCTGAAGTTGGGCTACTCTCCAATCAGGTAACTGGGAGGTAGGGGCTCCTTGATTCTTGATGATTACATTTCAAAGGGATGCCTCCCAGGTCCTTGAGGAAACAATACTGGGATGCTTATTTTGTCTTTAAAAAGATTTACATACATTTCAAAGAGGCAAAGAAAGTACCCACAGGGTTTCTAAAGTAAATGCTCTAAGGAAAAGGAGGGGAGGAAAGCCTTCCTTTATTTTCAACAGAGAGAGTCAAGCCTCTTACTTTGAATTTGTATTTGCCCTTTCAGTAGACTCAAAGTTAAAATGAGGTATGAGGTATTTGTGGGTTTTAAATAAAGACTTTTCTTTCACTGATTTTAAAGGTGAAGGAAAGGTAGAACAGGGGCAGACATGGAAGAGAGAAGGCTAACGTTGTCCTTATTTAAAGGGCTCTTGAGCAAAAGAGGAGTGCAACTTGCTATGTACAAATTCAAGAAGAACTGGGAATAAACAGCTAAGATCTGTAGGGAGACAGGTTTCAACATAACATAGGGAAATAGCTACCTAACAGATTGACTACGCAACAGTACCTCCTGCTCGTTGTTCCTTGAGTTTTCCAAGCTCTGGCATAATGTTTGCTCAGTGAGGAAAGTACAGAACTGATCCAACATCCGTTGAGTGATTGGACATCAACAAGGTGATCCTCAGGGCTTTTTCTAATACTGAGATTCTGTGATATATTTACATATTTTAAAGATAAGACATGTGTCCATGTTTCTAAATGTATACTCAGAGAAATACTGAAAAAATAATATGACTCTAACATTTTTGCATGTCAGTTTGACACCATCCAGCTTGAGCGATCACTCTGTAGGAAGGGTTTACTTTGCTCACAAGATTTTGTCAGGCTAACCACGTTAAAGACTGGGTATAGAACTAGCAAGAAAATGCTTTATTAAAGTTTATTTTATTTAGCAGGTTGTGCAGATTGTTTCTAAAATTCAGGGAAACATTTAGCCTAGGAAAATGTTATTGTGGGTAAATGGAAAGGTAGGACATAAAACACTGGCAGAGAGGCCTACTGGCACTAAAATAAAAGAAAGGCAGGAAGATGGAATAAAGACCAGGTTCAATATGCCATGAAAGTCATATAAGAGAATAACAGTTCTGAAAGAATTGAGGGGAGTGAGCAGGGAAGCTGAAAAGCATCTTAAGGAGAAAAATGGGCTTCTAAATTCTTTAAAAGAAGTAGCAGTCAAAGAGATTCCTTCAGAGCCAGTCCAAAATCGACCTTGATCAAAGGATACTGGAAAAGCTGAGAAACAGGTGAAAAATTCCAAAAGAACTTGGTGCTTCTCTGTGGAACATGCCCAAATAATTGTGCCATGATTTCTTAAAGATTCAGTTAATAAATTAAAAGGCTAGAGAGTTCACCGTAATATTTGGTTAGCAGGATTTACTTCTTTATTTTCTCTGGTTATTAAAATAAAAATTGCTCATTGCGCAGAACAACTTAAACTGCAGAAAGATTAAAGAATAAAAATTAATCTTCTACACTGGCGCTATTCATCATCACCGTTAAAATTTTGTATTCTGAATTTTATGCAGGATTTTTGCCTCTGTTTTTAATGCAGTGTATTTTAAGTCAATTGCATAAGCTCAAGAGAGCTTAACATTTCTGAATTACAAGGAGCTACGCTTTCATAATTTTTAACAGTTTATGGAAGCTTATCTCCCTGTCATTCATAGTAATAACACCTGGGTTTGGAATATCATGCAGAATTCTGACAGTGTCTGTACACCAGTTCTTCTTTTTCTTTTCTTTTTAATTTTTCTTTTTCAGTTTAGCCCTTTTGTAAATAGAAAACGTTGTCTTCAAAGTTTTTACTGTCTTTCTCCAGGACATTTTCCATGATGCACTGAACAATATAGGCCATAGAAATGAATGACATTAAATGCTATAGATCTACAAAGGAAGGAGATCCGAGCAGCCCTGCTGTGTGCCAAATGCTGTATATACGTGTTTTCATTTCATTCTCACAGAAGCATCTATTTACTACAGATTAGAAAACTGAAGCCCAAGAGGTTACTTGTCTGTTACATTTTGTTTAAAATAATTTGCAAGAATAAGAATCATAAGTCACTTCTTCTAAGTAATCCAACTGTTCATTGCTAAAATGTCCTCAAAGTTTTGCAAAGCAAATTCTTAGAAGATACCATTTCATGTATCAGTAACAGTGAAAACATATTAAAAATGCATCCCACACCACTTTTCCTAACATCATCTTCAGTTGGTGGGTAGCATCATCATTCTTCCAGATTTGCTCAGCCCAAAACCCTTGGAAGACAGCCTTGATTCCAACACAGCAGCAAATCTTTTTCACAGTTGTCTCTTTTTGTCTTCATGCCAAGACTATCTATATATTTTACTTGCATCTACCTTTTAGTTCACTAATAATCACTTGAACTGTGTCTCTTCCACCATTACATTTCTGCTTTAATTTCTTAATTTCAGTATTGCATTTTATCACTTCTAAAATTATCTTTATATAGTTTCTATTTCTCTGACAAATTTCTCTACCTTGTCTTTCAATTCCTTGAACTTATTGTTTCTGACTATTTCCAAAACAGGGTCTGATAACTTAGTCATCTTCATTTCCTGTGTGCCTTTTTTATATTTTCTGGCATTCCTTTGTTTTATGTCATGTCTTATCTTCCTGTATGTCTTCTTACACTTGTGCAGGACAACATATGATAACATTTATAGAGATATGGGGACATTCTTAATGCTATTTTCTTCCCCTAATGAGGATTATTTTGGCTTCTGGCAGATAGCTAGTCTAGAGGATTCAGTCACCGTGAGCACTGTTTCATGCTCCTTGGATGCTATCCTTTTAAGAAACAACTAAAAGCTGGGAATATTTACCAGACTCCTCCTTCCTAGAAGGCCTTAAATTTTAAGTTTTATCAATATTATCCCACCCCTGTAATACAATAAAATGTATAATCATTTAACTTTTAAAATATTTTCCTGAAGAAAAACAATGTTATCTTTCCATGTTCATCAAAGACACACTCCAGATTATGACAATAATTGATATAGTAATGTAAAGCTCTTTGAAACTAAAAGTATGCAGTAAATGGCCAGTGATATTATTAACTTTGGAATTGGTATTAATGTTGCTTTATGTTACTCTCAACAGTTTTGAATTGCTGATATATAATAGGCCTGATATGGCAACTGTAATTGTTCATTTCAGCATCCTTTTATCTAATTGGGAATTTCCTAAAACACAATATCTTCTTAAGTAGCTTTTAAGAAAGTCTATTTAGAGAATTGAATAGGGTTTATTATTAAAATATATTTATTATTGATTGTTTCGGAAAATATGCTACAGATTTTGTTTAACAAACAATAGTCCATACAGCTATACACACTAGTATAAATATGATATTTTGTTATAAAAATAAATTCAGATATGAAATATATGATTATCCATTTAATCTTTCTGATCCTCTCTCCACAATGTGACTAGTATCACTTTGCATATATGTCAAATAGCTTTGCATATATGTCAAATAGCATATATGTCATATATGTCAAATAGCTAGTCAACGTAACATCGATTTCCTTTGGCCTAGGTCATTCTTCATTGAAATAATTGCATTAACATAATACGTAAATAATTTAAATGACAAGTATTTAAAACAAAATCCACAGTACTATAAAGTACAGACCAAGACCTTTGTTTCTATGTGCTGTTCTTAACCTATATGTCTTTATCCAGACCAGAGTGGGCAAAGGGGTTCAACTCCTGACCAATTCCAGCTGATGGTGAATGGTAGCCTAGAACACTGTTTTAAAAGAGCATCTGAAGTTTTGTCCATATTTCTGACATGGATACAGGAGACAGTAGTTTTAAACTAATAAAGGTGTATATTCCATCACTGAGTTCTTCCCCAGAATATTTGCCATTTGTCTTATTTCTTAATCTATCCAAGTTCAGGCAGAAATGGTTCCCATGAAACTCCTCTCATACATCTTATCAACTCATTTTTGCTCACCACCTACTCTCTCTTTCCATCTCTCAGACAGAGACCACTTGTGCTGTGCTTTCATTCCGTGGAGTTGACCTTAGGAGACCTTTGAAAGGGGAGATATATAATAGTTTTATACCGGAAGCTCAACTTCATACTGGTCTGTCTCCATCACTTTATAACTTAACCTCTGAAATTAACTCTTGTAAATTACTTTCTTCTTATCCGAACAATCTGGCACATTAAATGGCTCTAAACAATTAATTTTGAAAGGGAAAGTGCAGATAGTGGGCACACAGGAGTATGGAGACAGAGCCACAGCCTGGTGTGTGACAGAGAAGGATCTGATGAACTCAGTAGAGGCCCCTCCCTCTGCACATGAATCCTTACCAAGCTGCTCCCTTCGAGCAAGTTCTCCATGGACCTAATCTCTGTCTTGCTCTCTCTCTCTCCTCCTACTCTCTTTCTCTGTAGGTACCTTTAGTAAAATCATAATCATTCTTATATCCTTTGATCTCCACTGATTTCAGTGTGCGTATGTGTGTGTGTGTATTTGTTAATATATATTAGATTAAATGTATGTATATATTCTAATATACATATTAGAAATCCCATATAATTTGTTTGATTTACTAAGCACTTCTCAATTTGAAATTCTTGGGTGAGAAATTTTTTTAAATTTGCGTTTTGTTGCTGGTATGATGGGGTTTTTTTTTGTTTGGTTTTCAGTATTTCAGACCCCACCTGAAAACCAAAAATGTATACTTAAACAAATTTAATAGTTAATTCTTAAAATAACACTAAGATGACAGTGTGCATCTGTGTGTGTGTGTGTGCGTGTGTGTGTGTCCAGTTATATATTCAAAGGGTTTACCTTCCAAACAACAGTGGAAGAAAATAGAATTGAATCAGTACACACAGGAAGACTGTAATGAAAGAAAGCTGCTTGCAGAGCGAGCATTACAGCAGGTGCAGATTTGGACATTCTTCTTTCCAATCAGAGAAGAACACGTTAGCAGCCTTGTTTTGCTAAGGTAATCACTATGCTTTCTGTTTCCTTTAAAGAGCTGCTGTTTATTTTTAATTGATAGCAATAGAAGATGCAAAGGTTTCAACAAGTGATATCAAGATTAACTGACCTTTCTTTGTCTATTTCCTTTTCATCCTCTAATTACTTCGTCCCTCCTCACTGATCTCTCTTTATTTCAAATGTGTTCTTCGGTAATTTGGCTAACTTTATAATTCATATTTCCTGCTCTACAAGAAACAGCTCTGTCCCTTAAAGCAGAATGTGCAATGACATTTTAAAAACAAAAGTCCAGCAAACAATTAAACATATTGAAAAGATAACTCTTTCTTTGGCAATGCTCCCAAACTTAGATGGAAGTATATTTCCAGTACCAAGCATACTGTTTTGTTTTTAAATCTAAAAGTAAGACTGACATTCAGGCAATACACACCATGAGAGCTGGACCAAATGTTTAAAGTCTGAAATACTTTAATATTTGTTAATAAATAAACTGCTCCAAACCTCTAGTGGTCCCTGCCATCTTGCAGCTCTGCTGCTTCCTTGGTATAATCCAGACCTCTTTAATCAAACAGCGAGGAAAATGGTAGAGGGCTACCTGCAAGGAGCCATCAGGCTTTACCGGCTGGAGTGTATCCTACTTAGTTACTGTATAACTAACTGTTAAATAATCTGAACATGAGTCACCTCATAAAATCTTGGCTTCTCAACTCCTTCAGTCTATGTGGCACATATAGGACTTACATTTTACTCTCCCTATGCCATTGTGTTATTACATATTCAAAACAGTAATACTTTGATTAATTAGAGCATCAGTGGATTTTGAAATTAAAGACAATCTTGATTGGAAAAAATAAATCAATCTCAGTCACAGGCTAAGGAACAGAGTCTATGCAATATTAGGCCACATCTAATAAGGGCCACAGCATTTGCAGATACTTCTCACATCTTCTTTCCTTCTGTCTTCACACAACATCGCTCAGCCTGCTGTCTTGAAACATTATTAATTTAGGAGGGTATAAAATATTCTGACAGGAAAATACTATCAGAAATAAAAACACATGAGAAAAATCTAGCCTAAAGCAAATATTCTTTAATTATAAAATCCAATTAAAATACCTTGGAAGGGGGATCAAGACTGCAGAGTAAGAGGAGGTGGAGCTCACCTCCCCCAAACAAACACATCAAAACATAGATCTAGGGACTTCCCTGGTGGCACAGTGGTTAAGAATCCACCTGGCAATGCAGGGGACATGGATTCAAACCCTGGTTCAGGAAGAGCCTATGTGTCGCGGAGCAATAAAGCCCATGTGCCACAACTACTGAACCTGTGCTCTAGAGCCCACGAGCCACAACTACTGAAGCCCGTGCACCTAGAGCCCGTACTCCGCAACAAGAGGAGCCACCACAATGAGAAGCCCGTGCACACGCACCGCAACAGAGTAGCCCTTGCTCACCACAACTAGAGAAAACCTGCGTGCAGCAATGAAGACCCAACACAGCCAAAAATAAATAAATAAAAATTTAAAAAATACATCTACATGTGGAACAATTCTCATGGAAAACTAACTGGAAACAGGCGGAAGAACTCCTATACAGCAAAGACTACAAGAAAGATCCCACATAAGGGGTAGGACAGGAATAAAAAGCATTGGGTTGGGACCTGTGCCCCTAGAAGGGGACTAAGAGGAATAGGAAGACTGCCCAGGCAGAAACTCACCCTGGTGAGTGAGTTGGTTGAGTCACAGACTAGGTGTCCCAGTCCTGGGGTCCTAGGCAGAGGAGACAACCCACTTGGCAGCACAGAGAACCACTAGGACAGATGGAAGGGCTGGAGAAAACTAGACTCCACTCACAAGGAGTATGCAAGTACTGCTTGCCAACAGACAGGATGGAGAGAGGTCTGCCATAGTGGCTGCCACCTCACCCATTCCCCAATCCAAACTGAGTGAACACCCAGCCCCACTCACTCTACCCACAGCTTGGCTCTGGATTAGGAAGCCAGAATCTGGGAAAAGACTCGATCTAGTAACCTGGGGGCCTGGGGTGTGGTCCAGGTAGAGCGGCAGCAGCCATTGTTGGTACTTTCTCAATCAGCACCCCAGAAGCAACCCAGATCCCTGATGGCAGCACAGCCACTCCAACCCCTGCAACCAACATACCACAATCACCACTCCCAGCCAAGCAAATGCTCTGTCCCTGCTCACTCTGCACCACAACCTTGTACTAGATCTGGGACAAGCATAACAGGGGAAAAGATATGAACTTGGGCTGTGTCTGAGCAGAGCCTCAAACACCTTCACAGGCAGCACACGAGGACTCTATAAGCACACGAGCCCCACTGATTTCAGCACTCTCCTCCTTTACAGTAAAGTCCTCAATGTGGGAGAAGGAAAAACACACACTTAAAGGGAACAGAACCAGCTTGAGCCCAACCCTCAAGGCTTCTGCTCCAACAACTTGGGAGCGGACCCCACCCTGACAGGGCAGCTGGAGACTGCCACTGAGCAGAGAGGAAGTCCTGCCTCACACCCAGAACAGGCTGTAGATCTGCCAACACCAGCCACAACTACTACAAAGGTAATAGAAGTCAGCACACCCTGAGGAAAGGCTTGGCAGGCATCCACATCAAATCCCTCACACCAAAGACATTTGACACACACAGTCTACATAGAAATGCTCCCACGTAAAAACACCCATTCAAGACCACAATAGATAACTCTTTCACCTAAATTCATAGAGACAGAGAAAAGTTAAGTGAAATGAAAAGGCAGAGCAGCTACTCCCAACTGAAAAATCAAGAAAAAAAAACCCTGAAAAAATACTGAAACAAAGATAGTCTACCAGACACTGAGTTCAAAAAGTTGGTGATAAAAGTAACTGAATTAAGAAAGAGAATTGATCTAAACACAGATCATTTTTACAAGGAACTAGAAACAATAAAGAATACCCAAGCAAAAATAGATAATTCAATTTCTGAGATAAAAAGCACTCTAGAAGCAATAAATAGCCAACTAAATGACACAAGGGATGCCTGAGTGATCTTGAAGACAGAATAATGGAAATCACCCAATCAGAACAGCAGACAGGAAGACAAATTTATAAAATGAAAGCAACATACAAGATTTATGGGATAATATAAAGTGTGCCAACATATATATTATAGGGGTTCCAGAAGGAGAAGAGAGAGAGGAAGGGATCAAAAATGTATCTGAAGAAATTATAGCTGAAAACCTCCCAAACCTAAGGAAAGTAATAAATATTCAGGTACAGGACCACAGAGAGCCCCAAACAAGATGAACCTAAACAGACCCACACCAAGACATATCATAATTAAAATGATAGAAATTAAAGATGAAGAGAGAATTCTAAAGGCAGCAAGAGAAAAACACAGTCAGTTACAAGGGAAGTCCCATAAGACTATCAGCTGATTTCTCTGAAGAAACATTGCAGGCCAGAAGGGATTGGCATGATATATTCAAAGTCCTGAAAGAGAAAATTCTGCAACCTAGAATACTCTATCCTGCAATCATTTAGAATAGAAGGAGAGATAAAGAATTCCTCAGACAGCAAAAACTAAAAGAATTCAGCAATATTAAACCTACCCTAAGATAAATGTTGAAGGGTCTTCTCTAAATGGAAAAGAAGTAAGAATATATAGGAAAGGCAAATATATAGTAAGGATTGAAGGTCACTTAAATAAGCCAGTAGGTAGACTAAAAAAAAAAAAAGAAAATTGTAAAAGCAACTATAACTGCAATAAACAGTAAAAGGATAAGCATGAAGATGTAAAATATGCTATCAAAATCACAAAATGTGGGGGAGGGGAGTAAAAAATATAGATCTTTTAGAATGTGCTTGAATTTAAACAATTATCAGTTTAAAGGAAATAGATATAATTATGTGTCAATATATATGAACTCCATGGTAACCATGTCAAAAATATATAACAGATACACACACAGAAAGAAACTCAAGCATACTACAAAAGAAAATCATCAAACTACAAAGAAGAAACAAAAAGAAGGAAGAAATGAACAAAGAAGAACTACAAAAACAATTGGGAAAAAAAAGGACTAAAATGGCAATAAGTACATACCTATCAATAATTACTCTAAACATCAATAGACTAAATGTGCCAATCAAAAGACAGAGTGGCTGACTGGATAAAAATATAAGACCCTTCAATATGCTGCCTACAAGAAACTCTCTTCAGGGCAAAAGACACACACAGACTGAAAGTGAAGGGATAGAAAAAGATATTTTATGCAAACAGGAATGACAAGAGAGCAAGGGTAGTAATACTCATATCAGATAAAATAGACTTTAAAACAAAGCTAAAGTAAAGGACAAAGAAAGGCATTATATAATGATAAAGGAATCAGTATAAGAATGGGATATTACACTCATTAACATACAGACCCAATACAGGAGCACCTATATAAAGCAAATTACTAACAAACATAAAGGGAGAAACTGACAATATATCAGAGTGGGGGACTTTTAACACCCTACTGACATCAATGGACAGATCATCCAGACAGAAAATCAATAAGGCAACACAGGTGCTAAATGACACAATAAACCAGTTAAACTTAATCAATATCTACAGGATACTACATCCAAAAAAAGCAGAACACACTTTCTTTTAAAGTGTGCTTGGAACGTTCTCCAGGATAGATCACTTACAAGGTCTCAAAACAAGCCTCAACAAATTTAAGAGGTTATATGAAACATACTTTCCACCCACAATGGTATGAAACTAGAAATCAAATACTGAAATAAAAATGGGAAAAGAGACCAAAAAACATGCTACTAAAAAAACAAATGAGTCAATGATGAAATCAAAGAGGAAATCAGAAAATACCTTGAGAAAAATTAAAAGAAAACACAACTGTCTAAAATCTATGGGATGGAGCCAAAGCAGTTCTAAGAGGGAAGTTCATAGTGATACAGGTCTTCCTCAAGAAACAAGAAAAGTACCCCATAAACAATCTAACCTACCACTAAAACAATTAGGAAAAACAGAACAAACAAGACCCAAAGTCAGCAGAAGGAAGGAAATAATAAAGATCAAAAAGGAAATAAAATAAAGACATAAAAAACAACAGAAAAGATCAATTAAAACAAGAACTGGGTTTTTGAAAATAAACCAAGTTGATAACCTTTAGCCAGGCTCAACAAGAAGAAAAGAGAATAAAAATAAGAAATGAAAGAAGAGAAATAACAAGTGATACCGCAGATATACAAAAAATCATAAGAGAAATATATGCCAACAAGTAGGACAACCTAGGAGAAATAGACGAATTTCTAGAAAGGTAGTCTTCTGAGTCTAGAATATAGTCTTCCAAGACTGAGTCAAGAAGAAACAGATAATTTGAACAGACGAATCACTAGAAGTGAAATAGAATCTATAATTTTAAAAACTCTCAGAAAACAAAAGTCCAGGACTGGATGGCTTCACTGAGGAATCCTACCAAACATATAAAGAAGAATTTATACCTATCCTTCTCAAACTATTCTGAAAGACTGAACACTCCCAAGTCCATTGTATGAGTCCACCCTTGCCCTGATACCAAAACCACAAAAAGACACAGCAAAAGAAGAAAATTATAGGCCAATATCTTTGATGAATAGAGATGCAAAAATCCTGAACAAATATTAGCAAAACAGATTCAACAATACATAACAAGTATCAAACACCATGATCAAGCTGGATTTATTCCAGGGTCACAAGAATGATTCAACATATGCAAGTCAATCAATGTGATACACCACATTAACAAAAAGGAAGACAAAAACCACGTGATCATCTCAATAGACACAGAAAAAGCATTTGACAAAATTAAACATCCATTCATGATAAAAACCCTCATCAAAGTGAATATAGAGGGATCATATTTCAACATAATGAAGGCCATTAACAACAAACCCACAGCCAACATAATACTGCACAGTGAAAAGCTGAAAACCTACCCACTAAACTCACGAAAAAGATAAGGATGCCCACTATTGCTGCTTCTATTTAACATAGTACTGGAAGTCCTAAGCACAGTAAACAGACAAGAAAAAGAAATTGACTAGACAAATTGGAAGAGGTAAAACTGTCACTATTTGCAGATGACAGGATACTCTATATAGAGAACCCTAAGGTCTCCACCTAAAAATATGAAAACTAATAAATGAACTCAGCAAGGTAACAGGATACAAGATTAATATACGGAATATTAAAAAAATGGTTATGAAGAACCTAGGGGCAGGACAGGAATAAAGATGCAGACGTAGAGAATGGACTTGAGGAAACAGGGAGGGGGAAGGGTAAGCTGGGACGAAGTGAGAGAGTGGCATGGACATATATACACTACCAAATGTAAAATAGATAGCTAGTGGGAAGCAGCCGCATAGCACAGGGAGATCACCTCAGTGCTTTGTGACCACCTAGGGAGTGGGATAGGGAGGGTGGGAGGGAGATGCAAAAGGGAGGAGATATGGGGATATATGTATATGTATAGCTGATCCACTTTGTTATAAAGCAGAAACTAACATACCATTGTAAAGCCATTATACTCCAATAAAGATGTTAAAAGAAATAGATAAGCAACAAGGATATACTGTATAGCACAATAAATTATACCCATTATCTTGTAATAACCTATAATAGAAAATAATCTGCAAAAATACTGATCACTATGCCATATACCTAAAACTAGCACATTACTGTAAATCAATTATATGTCAACAAAAAATATGATCCCTTATGCAAGGTAATAAGTTTAATTTTAAAAAAAGAAGTTTTGAGGAAATTTGAGGAACTTTGGTTCAAATCAGCTTTAAAATTGGTAGTTCAGGTTGTTTTAGACATGTGTAGTTTATAACATTAAGGACTATCTAGCAGAGTGCTGGGTGTCTATAAACATTTTTGGGATACACACACACACACACACACACACACACACACACACACACACACATTTATGGTTCAAAAATTGCTTTAATATGATCCAAGAAATCACTTGAGCCAAGGAGCTTTAGTTAATCATGCACTTGCTGAGAGAACTGGGGGAAGTTTACTGATGCCTGTAATTTACTTTGAAGTGCACCAAAAATAAGACGGTTTAGTACTTGGAAAGAGAAATGGAAAAATGAATACTTGGTAAAGCATTTATAGGAAAGTGCTCATTTTGGAATCTAGGTGATGACTGTTCATTGTATAAGTTTTTCAACTTTGCTATAGGTTTGAAAATTTTTCATAATAAAAAATTGGAAACGATATATTGTCTGTATGAGGTGTCAGTGTTCCCTGAATCCATTTTCATATTTTCCTCCCATGGCACTGATATAGAAAGATGGGCTTGAGGTCACTCTAGTTGTGTTAAAACATTTTCTCTATGCCCTTACGAAATAAAAATTACAAGGATCAGGCCCAGAGGAAATAGACTTAACCAGACCTGAGCTTTGTGTAATTTTCCTGATATATTTCTTCTGATAGGACTCAGTAGGGTTGACTGTTGATATTTGAAGAGATAAGAATTGAGGGAATTAGTATTTTAGCCATTTTCCACATAATATGATTACAATTGAGCGTCAGGGCCTGGTATAAAGACATATTTGTGCTTAATGACTATGATACTTGCAGAAAGCAGATACTTTAACAAAAGCAAAATGAAAGATAGAAATCCTGACAATTAAGTGAAGGGCAATGTTTTACCATTTTTGTAGTTCATATGTAAAATGTTTTAAATGTGCTCTTTATTGGAAATTTTAAGAAATTATCAGTTAACCAGTATCCAATTAAATATACAAGGTTGTTTTTATTTTGGTTTTTTTTTTAGTATAAGGTCCATGTCCACATTAGAAAATATATGCTTTCATTTTTATGATTCCTGAATCATTATGATTCTGTACTTAAAAGTCAAATGAGTTAATAAGACACTAAAAAGTAAAAATTTACAAATCCTAGAGATCTTTTATGAATTGACGAGTCAAGGAAGATTTTATTACTTGAATTTTCCTACAGAATAAAATGTACATCTCCTTACTTTTTTTCAAAATTTTATTACAGAATAAAATGTACATCTCCTCACTTTTTCTGCCATGACCTAAGATACAAAACTGTTTAGAGTAGTATTTACCCAGCTACTCATCCCTGCTAATTTTCATATCTCCTTCCCAAAATTCTTTTGCAAAATTCTCTACTACACTTTTTAAAACTCTCTTTGCATTAGAAATTTAAAAAAAAAAATCTACAACTGGAGCTTTTAGCACATTGCTCCTTCTACACCCCGATCGTAACTAAAATCAGATTCTTATTCAAGGACTGTGTTCCTTGGAGGTCTCAAGGAGATATTTGCTCCTATACATCATAGGAGATGGGAGAAAAGGCGCTGATATCGTTTTAGAAACCTAGACCATTACTCTTCTACTTTTTTGCCTCAAACCTTTCTCATCCGAGTGTTCTGTCATGTCTTGTAAGAATCAGAAGCCATTCTGGCCATTTCCTCTCAGTCCCTGATTAGCTGCTTCCCTGAAGCCCTCTCAGTGCATGGCTGGATACCACCCCGAACAACTTCAGCACACCTGTGATCAACCCAACACAAAGCTATGAGTCAAATCTTTCTTACATTTTGACCAACACTCACTTCAGTCACAAACTCTCATGGTCAGACCACAGATCTTGTCATGTCCCTACACTGCAGCAAGTTTGAATCTCTATTCCTATCATAGCAAATCTCATTTTCTTACGCTTTGCCTCATGCTATTTGTAAACACAGACCTTTTTCTACCAAACACCACTTATTACAATTTTATTCTCTTACACAACCTAGAACCTACAGTTCAGGAGTGCTGATGGTTCATGATTTCAGCCACTTATTGTCAGAACGTTCAATTCCTAGGTTACTTTTCCTTCTGCTGTCCTTTCCTCACAAATCCCCAACTTTGGATTAATCCACCCAAATGCCCCTCTGCTCCTAATAACCAGACTACTCAGCATGGCTGAATTAAAGGCCACCACCAATCCAGAACACTAGTGCCACCCCAAGGTCATGGTCTCCAAGCTCAGCTGGGCTCTTGGCATTATTATGATGTTATTGTACACGATCCTGGTCAGATCTATGTCCACATGCCACGTGATTAACCAAACCCATACTTCTACATCTCAATATGTAGCCAGGTTCCAAAGTTGCTGAGAAAAATTAAGACTCTGATTCTCTTAAATGTCCATTCTCATTTCTAAATGTTGTCTATATTTGTCTGTGCACTTTCACTCTCTTTTCTTTGGTCCTTTGAGAAGAGCTATATCATCTTTAAGTTCACGGCATACTTTTTCACTGTGTCCCAGCCCTGGGAACTCACTGTAAGATTTCCAACCTGGGTGTCAGAAAGTCTGACAACAGTGACAAAAGGGAAGTTTCTTGAAAGAGGCTAGTTTTGAGTATAAATAGCAAGTTTAGTTTTAGTCATGAATAAGCAAAGAAAGTTCAAATTATGGGGGCTTCCCTGGTGGCACAGTGGTTGAGAGTCCGCCTGCCGATGCAGGGGACACGGGTTCGTGCCACGGTCCGGGAAGATCCCACATGCCGCGGAGCGGCTGGGCCCGTGAGCCATGGCCGCTGAGCCTGCGCGTCCGGAACCTGTGCTCCGCAACGGGAAAGGCCACAACAGTGAGTGGCCTGCGTACCGCAAAAAAAAAAAAAAAAAAAAAAAAATTATGTACAACATTTTTTAGAATATTTTCTGATAAAAGTTTAGAGAAATTAAAAACTAAAAGTAATCAGTTTATAAATCGTGTTATTATTGTGTTTTGCACTTTGTGAATCTATGCAAAATTTAAAACATTTTTAATATATGTGTATGGTTTTGGCATATTGTCACTGCAGCATCAATAACAAACTTGACCTGGAACGGAGCTTTGATTTTGACAAATTTTGGAATTTGGGATTAACCTATCAGTCTTAGGGAGCAGAGCAGTTAAGAAAGCAAGTTTCAGAGCTCGGATTTCTGATTGTAAATTCTATCCTTGACAATTACCACAATAGGAAGCTATGTGAAATTAGGAAAGTTATTTAATATTGTTGTTTTGATCTTTCAGAAAAGCTCATTTCAACATGAAAAGGTGGGATCCAACATTGATAAAGGGGCCGAATAATAGCAACAAGAACTATCCAGACGATGAGAGGCTCTACAATTTGGGGATGAATTGTAATTGAAAGCATGTGTGCCTGAAAAGAATCAATGAGATGATGCTATATTAACAAGCCAAGGCAGATGGTCCATTTCTGTCTTCAGTGGTCAGATGAGATTGCTGCAGTTAAAAATCATGGCATCCATTTCTAGAACCAGAATTTCTAGATATTATCTCTTATGTGGCATATAAAAAGAAATGCATCCTTTTATAGACCATTGTTCTCATGTGGAAATAGCTATTACACATGAAATATTGTCTCTCATTATTGTTAATTATAGCATGCTTTTTATGATTAGTTTACTTATTTTTT
Organism: Aethalodelphis obliquidens; assembly: GCF_003676395.1. NCBI lineage: Eukaryota > Metazoa > Chordata > Mammalia > Artiodactyla > Delphinidae > Aethalodelphis > Aethalodelphis obliquidens. The sequence continues at coordinate 9,537,568 of NW_020837949.1, read as the reverse complement.
ATGTAAGTCTCCACTGTGTATAAACAATGGGGTATCGGCATGAACAGAATGAGCGTATCTGACTTACAACTTAAAAATGATCATAAACATATTGACGTATACCCAGCTAAATATTATAAAACAATTTTATAAAAAAGCACACAAATGGAGGAAGGCGTTAATGTTAAAAAGATGAGGGTAGTTTCTACTGGGTAAGGAGGAAATATGAAGAAGTTGTTTAAACATAATTCATACAGTAGCCTAAACACACATGTATATATATGAATCATTAATATTATCTATATCAGATGATATCCTATTTTTTTATCAAACTGCTAATTTGTGTTGCTACTCAAAGCCTGCTGCAATTATTGTGAAATGAATTACGGGGGATATATTTATCATACACCAAACACATGATCACATTGCATTAGACATATTGTATGTAATTTACATCAAAATAGTAATGACAGTATTATGATTCCAACTTTATTGGAAAATTAAAGGTCAGGAAGGTGAAATAATTGGAACATATTTCCAAAGTTATTAAATGTGTGATCTGTACTCCTAACTTAGTACCATGTGACATGAAATCCCTGCCTTCTATTCACCAATGTCTGGTTATTAAATAGAACAAGACTAGAATGACAGGTAAACATCCAGTTAGCTTTCTCAAAATTATTTTCATAAAGGAGCCTCATCAGGCTGATTACTGTTGTTTTAATATATGCTATACTTCTGTGTCCTCTAGCTCTTTGCCAGGCTCATCCCATTCATCCTGACAAACCAAGTTTAACTTCACCTCTGGGAATCTTCCCTGTCACCCAAGGCCAGCCTGGTGGTCTATAGAGCTCTTTGCTCACATCTGTGGCAGCACTTAATACATTTCAGTGTGATTTCCCATTTACTCTTTCCTCTCCCACCCTAGACTATGGGCAGAGTTTATGTGAGACACTTTATAAACTCACTCAGAGATGGTAGGAAAGCAAAAGTCCCAGGCTTAGCCTGTCTTTATAGTAAGAGGATCCCTCATTTAGCAGAGAAAAACAACGTTAGGCTTTTGATCCTGAACAGAGAGTTACTTGTTAAACAACAAAAAAGACCAACGTGGGCTTCCCTGGTGGCGCAGTGGTTGAGAGTCCGCCTGCCGATGCAGGGGACACGGGTTCGTGCCCCGGTCCGGGAAGATCCCACGTGCCGCGGAGTGGCTGGGCCCGTGAGCCATGGCCACTAAGCCTGCGCGTCTGGAGGTTGTGCTCCGCAACGGGAGAGGCCACAACAGTGAGAGGCCCACGTACCGGAAAAAAAAAGACCAACGTGCTCTCTCTCTCTCTCAAGGCATTTCTGGTTCAGAATCTCTGCGTGGTGTGCAGTATGTCGGAGCTACACTATGACTGTCTTGCCTCTTCGAACCAGACTGACAGATGAACGCACACGGCACTTCTGCAGGATCAAATCTGGAACAATTGCCTCAGCTATTCTGCTGCTTGTGGATAATGATACCTATAGCACAGGTTATATGAAATACATTCTCCTAAAAGCTGCTGTTTGTAGCCTAACTGTATGGATTTTGTCTCTCTGGCTGTGGCTGCCAAGCTGCTTTCTGCTAAGTGTCTCCAGACTCAGTTTATGTCAGGCTTCTAAGGACCTTGTGTACACTGTTGGATTATGACACATGGAAACATTCACGCTGAAACCTGCCCAGGAGTGGACCCTTCTGATATTAAAAAAAAAAAAAAACAAACCTGTTAAGGTATGGTTTGTATGTTAGGAAAATGACTGAATGGCATGGCATTAAATATATGTTGACATGGACATCAAACAGGATCAGTTATATAATGAGATGATTGCTACTAAACATCTACTTAACACTGCAACAGAAGGACCTTTGGTCCAGTAGTCAACATTCATCTCTACAATATGTGCAGTTAGCAAAGGCAAGCTATTTTTCTTAAAAATAATTTATAAGATTATTTTTAGTATTGTGAATATTCCCCAGGAAGAAAATGTATATCATCCTATAGATTTCTCTAATTCTCAAGATACGTTTACTTGCAATATTAATTTCATCCATTATATTTCCAGCCAGATAGTCTAGAAGGAACCTCCCTTTACCCAAAATTATACTCAGTGATTATTTTTACCCAAATCCAAGCAGTATTTATGCTTTTTCAAGATTATAAAAGTGCATTCATGGATAAAGAAGTTGTGGTACATACATACAATGGAATATTACTCAGCCATAAAAAAGAATGAAATAATGCCATTTACAGCAACATGGATAGAGCTAGAGATTGTCACACTGAGTGAAGTAAGTCAGACAGAGAAAGACAAATATCATATGATATTGCTTACATGTGGAATCTAAAAAAAGGCTACAAATGAATTTATCTACAAAATAGAAATAGAGTTACAGATGTAGAGAATAGACTTATGGTTACCTGGGTATAAGGGGAGAGAGGGATAAATTGGGAGATTGGGATTGACATATACACACTACTATATATAAAACAGAAAACTAATAAAGACCTAACGTATAGTCCAGGGAACTCTACTCAATACTCTGTAATGGCCCATATGGGAAAAGAATCTAAAAAAAGAAGGGATATATGTATACGTATAACAGATTCACTTTGCTGTACATCTGAAACTAACACAACATTGTAAATCAACTATACCCCAATAAAATTTTTTTTAAAAAGTGCATTCATAAGGTGACCAAAATTATAAATACTTTTAAATGAAGTAACAAGTGCAAATAAGTGTGGTGCACTGGAGGCCACATATATTTAGTTTCCTGAATATTTATAAACTGGACATACATTTTTAAATATTTAAAATAGAGAATAATAATAGCTAATGAGAAAAATATTTTTAATAAGGATTTTCCATTTGTATTAAAAAAACATGAAATTTTAAAATTAGTTTGGAACATTGGTGAAAGATGTGTGTGAGTACAAGTATGTATAAATTTAAATCCCACCCCTCCAACTCTAAAAGATGCTTCAGGAGAAAAAGTACACATTAAAAGACTCAAAAACATACTAAAATCATGAATAACTAAAATATACTAAAATGGACCAACTACCATAAATTAAATAATTTCTGCAACTTAAAGCTTAGCAACTTTGTGCTTAGTGACAGACAAAAGGAAATAAAGCTAGTTTATTTGATACTCATTCACTGATACAAGGAAGTAAATGAGTTTTTCTGAAAATATCAGTTTCTTGACAGATAATTCTATGAAGAATTAATTTCTAAATACACACACCAAGCCACATTGTATAATATGTTTGGCAATATCTTGAAGTACAGTTGTTTTTATGTTTGTATATTGCTTATTTTTGAATGGCCAGGTTCTAAGAAAATATCATCTCTAATTATTAGAGAAGTATGTAAAATTTCCTAGGAGACAACGTTAGTTGGAAGTCATTCAGGTACTATGTAAATCCAACAACATTATTTCCCAACTCTAGTGGGAAGTTCTGTGAGACGTAAAGCCTATAAAATTGGGAGAATCCTCTTTAAAAACAAGAAAAAATTAAATCTTACTTTTGTAACATTTACAAGAATATGGCCACGTGCTCACCCAGGATTGGAAAGGGTCCAGACAGTTACGTTTTACTCGTTCCTTGGGCAGTGACTTGGGTCCCCACTTGCTGAAACATGCCCGTTTTCCTGAATTACCTTGGATAACAGTCCAGATACTCAGACCAGAAACCTAAGAGTCAGCATAAGTGGATTCTTCCCTCTCATGAACACCATCTCCCTCCCACCCTTACCCCACATTTGATACCCGAACATATTGGTAATTTTCATTCTTAATACTTACCTCTTCTTTCTCTGAATTGAGGCAACAAACTCCTCTGGCCCTTCGTGATTTTAAACATTCCTCCTCATTTACCCGTGTAGTCAGCACGTTACTGCCCCGTGATCTAAGCGAGCAAGTGCTTCTCAAACTAAGAGTGGGTTACAATCACCTGAATAGGTCTTGAAAAATTGAAGACATCTGGGATCCATTACTGTAGATTTGTATTGATTGGCTCTGGGGGGGGGGGCGCTCTGAAATCTTTTTTTTAATAAAAATCCCTGACACAATTTATATACAGATAGCCCACAATGCTCACTTAGAGAATCTGCTTTCTGGAAAATGATTATGTATTTCATGTTTTTTTCCTTCCTTCACAAGGCACAGTACCTTGTATATCACAAGCATTTAATAAACACATAATTAGCATGTGAAATGATAACATTAAAATATTTCCATGAAGTGATTTCCAGCTGGAGTTAAGCTCTAAAGAAAGGGGTTGATACTTTAATTTTCTATGGGGATTAAATTTAAAGACGCTATTATGGTCCAACCATCATTAGAATCACTAGAGGTGTTGGAGAGAATTTTGATTTTCAACTATAACCAGACTTACAGACCAATCTCTGGGTAATTTACATTTTCATTAGCTCCCCAGGTTGTACCTTCATACATTTGACTTGAGGAATCACAATCCTGGAAGATTTCCTATTTAACATTTCCACGTCCTAAAGCTTTCTTCCCAAATGGTAGTTTCCTGACACAAGCCACTAGAAGTCACGGGTAATATTGTGGTTAAATTCAGAAAAAACGTATTTCAGATATCACTTGTACACCGATAGGACCTTATGTTAAGACCATTTTAAGGAATGATATACCCTACCTGATAGAGCTATATCTCTCCTGTTATCCCTTTATTATGGAGGGAGACCACAACATTGTCACAAAAGTGAGTGTGTACGTATCCTTAAGGGGGAAAAATGTTTTGAAATTCCTGAAGAACTTGGACGGGGATTTGGCTGGAACCCCAGAGTTCTGAGATTTGGGCCTCTGTGATATATAATAGCCCATGTCAACTATTTTTTTTTAAATTAGATTTGTTTTATGATTTCTAGTAAAAAGTTGGAGTCAAAGAAAATATGATCCTAACACAGCACTTTAGGGCAAGGGGGACTGTTCCGGAATCCCCCTCACTGCTTTGCCATGGCATCAAGCTGGGTTAAGGACTTAGGTGTTAGAGCTAAACTCTGGGGGCATAGGGTATACTGAGGAAATCTGAGCAGTGATTCCGATGAATTCCTGTACTATCTATAATTTATCTTGATCTTCCACAATCCTGTGAGTATTAAACTGCCCATACTTTTAGAAAAAAATGTTACCTTGGGAATGAGGGATTTTTTTAAAGCTGCCTCAGAAGATGGCTATTTCCACGTCAAAATTCTTGTTTGCTGGGAGCTTTCTGTGCTGTAACATAAAATCCTTGTTGGATTCTGGTTTCTTGCTGCTTAGAGCTTTGACCTGGTCTTTTTGCTCCGGAAGTCTTAATGACTGTTGCGGGAACTTCTGCCTATACTCCAGATTCTTTTCTTCTCACTTTCCCAATTCTAGAGCCACTTGACCTTGTATGAATTGTAAGTCTTCCCTGTTTAAAAGGACAGTGTTCTACCTTATTTGATTGCTCTGCAAATCAACCCTAGCACCTACACTTCACTAACTTCCTCCGGCTAACGATACTGACCTTAACCCCCTACATGGACCTGCTGAGCCCTGTTATATGTTTTCAGCTGACACCTCCGCTTCTGACTGCTTCATCGGTTGTATAGGCTGCTTGTTTCTCCAGCCTTTCCTATGTCAGGGACTTTTTTTTAGACGTGGATTTGCTGTGGTGACAAAAGGAAATTTCCTTTTAGTATGTTAAATGCAATTTTAACAGTAGCTGCTAGCACATCAGCAGATCATCAAAGGTTCTATCCATCAAACTGTCCACAATCACCATTTCTATTTGCCCAGTTGGAAGCAATTCATCATCATTAAATGTTGCAGGGAGGCCTTCATAAAGAAAATGTGTGTGAAACCGATTTCTGGTGTTCCTTGCTAACAGCTGGTATATGAGATGATTTGCTTCGGGTACAGAACAAAATATTATCATTTCCTAATAATTTTTTTATCAAATTGTTTTTGGCAATACTAGAAGTAGGTAGCTTTTGAGGGTAGACAGAAAAGGATTTCAGTAGTACTGCATGAAAGTGTTCATCTCCAGATACAACACTTGTAAATATTCTGCAATGATTCTTATGTGTGTTCATTTGATGAGGCTTTTTCTCCAGCTCTGGATGTTAATAATGATAATTCCACAAAGAATAAAGTAGTTTGCCTAAAAAAAGTTTGCCTAAAAATTCACAATTTCTGAAATACTTTCACCTGGGTTATGTCATTTCATGACAGCAAAAGCTCTGCGATGTAGGCAGAGTACATTTGAATGTACCCATTGTACATCCCAAAGACTAAAGCCCACTGAGGGTGCATGGCTTGTCTCATACTAACAAATGGTGGCCCAAAACATATGCTTTCCTGTACTATACCACGGTTCCTTTGTCATAAATCTCACCTGTAATTACCAACATATGCGTCAGAGGAAAGCAAAGCTGAGCAGTTGAACCTAGCAGACAGCATGCCCAGGGCTTCTGTTAGCTGAGACTCTTAACTCCTGATACTCCAAAAAAAAGAGATTACGCTGGTATAAACGGGAGCGCATATGAGCCAAACTCAATATCTATCAGTTCACAATAGGTGAGAGAAGCCGTAAAACTAGAAAAACACGCTGAAATAGCCCGTGAGTTTTGTATGAACGATATTTAGGAAGACTGGGCACCTGGACAAGTTCACCCTAAGTGTATTCTGGATAGGATCTTTCTAACTTGACCTCATTTTTTCTTTCTAGCAATAATCATTGGAAAGTATGTTTAGGTATTATGTGCCTTCTATTTGCTTAAAGAAAAGAACTCATGTTACAACTGCAAGTCTATTGAATATTTTATAAACCAACCCACAGACTACTCAGGAAAATGCCTAACACAATAAATCCTGGGCAAGCTGTGTGCCTTATCCTCTTAAACTTTGCTTTTATAGGTTATACTCTTCTTCATTGAATGCATATTGTTACCATAGCACTAGAACGTGGTGTAACAGGATAAGGACTTGAATTGCTGGTAAACAAAACCAAGTTCAGAACCAGTTCGGGCAATTATTTTTTAAATGAACTTGGACCAGTTAATTATATAGATGGTATCATTTTATCATTGTAAAATAGCAATAGCAACACTTTTTAGGTTAATGTTATATATTTGAATTTATATATATATATATATATATATATATATATATATATAAATCCATTTGCAGTGCCTGGAACATAGTAAATAAACCCACTATTAATATTTGTCATTTCAACTAACTTCTATGGCTTCATTTTGAGCAGAAAGTCAGAAAAATGTTAACAGTGGCCTGAGAGTCAATCTGAATGACAAAACTGATCTCTTGATCTTTGAACCAGGATTCCTCAGGTATCGGCTCCTTCCAAGTTTGAGAAAGAGTAATTACAGGGTAAACCTGGAACATCTCCTTGTTCCAGAAATTAAAAAGTGCTTAAAAAAAAAAGCAAAAACAAGCAGGATCATTAAACATGGCTGCAGAAGCTAGTGCAAAAGTGTTCCCACTAGTCAAAACCGGGATTATTATAAAAATTAAGTACAATATGAATTATAAGTCATTGAAAAAACTGAAATTCATGATTTCATATTGATAATGAGTAGACAAATGAATATATACATACATGCTCGCATACAAAGGGATGTAAATAAGAGAGAAGGGAGGTCTTTTGCTTAAGTAGAAAGGGGAAGGTCACCTTGTAAATGTCTAGGCGCAGGTCAAGTGGGGAAATCATTATTTGTCTATCCTCATAGTAGGGATTGGATCAGCCAGGAATCACCACTGAATGCTAGATCTGGGGAAAAGTTTTGATGAGAAGCAGAATATTTGCACAGTCTTAACATTTCTCCCAAGTGACTACTTACTAGTTATGAAGGAAAATAATTATACTTAAAGATAATTGTTCAAGTGACCAAAGCAAATTTCAACAGTAAGGGACAGATGGATATCATGTATCTTCAGTTATGATACCCTGAGGACACATCACCTGTGCAATAATCCTGCTCAGAATGAAAACATCTAATCTAATCACAAGTACATGCCAGATAAGCACAAAATAAGGACGTTTCTATCAAATACCAAAGAAGGGGGCAGCTGCATTTTTTAATAGGTTAATGTCATAAAAGACAGGGAAAGCTTGTGTAAACATTCCAAATTAAGGAAATCCAAAGAGGTGTGACAACTAAGTACCATTCCTGACCCTAGACTGGATCCTATACTGGAAACAAACAAACAACAAAACAAAACTCCTATAAAGAATATTATTGTGTTATTTGACAAAACTGAAATATAAATGGGTTTTCATATATTGTTATTATATTCATGTTAAAGCTTTCGAGGTTAATAACAGTCCTGTGGTTATGTGAGAGGACATTGTTATATTTAGGAAATACTGAAGTATTTAGGGGTAAAGAGCCATGATATATGTAACTTATTCCTCGAGTGATTCAGGAAAAAATTACGTGTGTGTGTGCACGTGTGTAAATTGTATACACAAGTGTGTATATGTAAATAGAGAATGAAAGCAATAAACTAATGAGGTAAAATGCTCAAAATAGGTGGAACCAGGGAAAGAATATGTGGATGTTCTTTGTACGAATTTTATTTTGGCAATTTTTCTGTAAGTTTAAAATTACTTCCAAATCGAAAGTTAAAAAAATAAAAATAGGTCCTTGGATAGCAACACATTATTTTCATCAAAATAAGATAACTATAGTGAAGGTCCCTGAACTCAAAGTCTGCTTCTGTGTTTATTTCATTGATGCACTTCTGAATGGCTTACCAACATTTATATTTTTATCCAATGGAAATGAGGATGCATAGAAGTGAAGAAGTTGCTCTGGTTAGTTTGTGAATGAGCTACCTTGTTCTCACAGTATTTTGTTCCTGCCCTTTGTGGTTCTATCTGCTAAGCAGTCAGCAATGGCTTGTTTTTATGAATAATAAAATGCATATGAGTTTTACTTGCAGTTTTTATGGAAGAGAAGGAGCTAAGGGCAAGGACCACATCTTATAAATTCTCCTAGTATTTTTATTGAGTTATTTTAAATTCACAGTTCTAAGACTTTTATAGCTTAGAAATAAAGCACTTTGCCATTCTTCCTGTCTCTTTACTGTGCATGTAGATTTAGTGGGCGTAATTGTAATATGTAATTGTAATATGTAATTTTCAAAATTACATATTATATGATATAGAATCTGTGATAAATTAATCATTTCACCTGTGTTACATTTCTTGGGACTTTCTCACAAATGTAGGAAGTTTAAAGTATTTTCAAACCTTTAAGATCTTTCTGTGCCCATTCTGGAAGAACTTCAAGCTCTGCTGAGGTGTTTTGAGATTTGTGAAGATATTTTTGTATCTTATAATCAGTAAGTTTCACAATGATATTATCTTTATCATTTCTTGCTTTTATTACGTTTTTTAATTGGTAGTTTACAATACCAAATAAATAAAATGCTAATTTCCAGCTCAGAAAACTCACAATTCATGAGAATCACTGGATTAAGCATTTACCTTTTTTTTTTTTTTTTTTTTTTTTTTGTGGTACACGGGCCTCTGACTGCTGTGGCCTCTCCCGTTGCGGAGCACAGGCTCCGGACGTGCAGGCTCAGCGGCCATGGCTCACGGGCCCAGCCGCTCCGCGGCATGTGGGATCTTCCCGGACTGGGGCACGAACCCGCGTCCCCTGCATCAGCAGGCTGACTCTCAACCACTGTACCACCAGGGGAGCCCCATTTACCAATATTTGAACATATAGAAAGAATACCAAATAGATAAATAAAAGGATTCATTTAAGAAGTGGATTTTAATAATCACATCTTCATTAGCCTATAATAGACATTTTTTGGTACAAGTAGATTTAATACTTTGGCACCTAAAACTTCATGCATCTAAAAATATCTGTAGTTGCACTACTAAAAAATCTATTTGAATTTCTCTGCCCTAGTCTCTCTAATAAGATATTTTTTCTTTTATATAAAATTTGATTTATTTTACATACACAATTGTATTAGATTCTTTTAATAGGTGATCATCCTACCAACTTAAAACTATTACCTATTGCAAAAAAGTTTTCTTTCAAACTTATAGATAAATGTGATTTTACATTCCTAAAAACCTTGAGTTTAGTCTTGAAGTAGTGATAAAAAGAAAAGCTTTCTGTTTTCCTAAGGTATAGCACACTATGTAGAAAAGGGCAGAAAGGGACCTTAGCAAAAAGTTTTGACTGGAAATGCAATGAAGGACAGGTAAGACTAGAATGCTTAATAGATGTAATGAGTATAGGGGAGAATAATAAAAAGAACATTCTGGAAAAATCTAGAGCATGACTGTTGGAATTTTTTTAATGATAATGGTGAGATGCTACTTTTAGGGGGGGAAGATGTTGAGCTCCATTTTATCATAGTAAGCTTCAGAAACTGCCAGCATGGTCATGAGAGGTAGTCTACCAAAAGTTGGTTAAAGAGACAGAGAGGTCAGTTGCCATTAACACTAAGTCATCTTTCATGCAGACAAATCTATGGCAGTCCAGATTACTCCCAGGGGAAGCAGACATAGAAGGAGGACACAGCACCAGGGATTTCACTTTCTGTACAGCTTAGTCTAAGTGTAGAAAAAGAAGAGAAGCCACTGGAGACATTTCAGTGGTTGGAAGAGAAATAAGTGAAAGATCCATTGTCATATCGTATGTCACTAAAATCCCAATGATGCTTCCTTCTTAGTATCTCTCATCTGTCTCTTTTCTCCAGCCCTACTCCCTATTCTTTGGTGTAAGCCTGTATCATTTCCTGACTCAGTCAATTAGTGGTCTCTGCCTCTAGCTTCCTTGACCTCCCTCTCTAATCTGTTTGCTGATATTTTAAGTGTCCAAAATCTAATAGAATTGCTTCAAGCTTTTGGTTTGAATTTTCAATGCACTGTCTAAAATAACTTCAGGACTCAAATATAGCACATTAGTTATTTCTAAAACATGGTAATGGGCCACACTAACTCTAGTGAGTACTATTGAATAAAAAGGGAATGGGCAGAGGAATTAAGAGAAACATAACTAAAGTCTCATGTAAATAAATTACTTAAAGAAAGTCATTAGAGCATTGAGTTCAGCTCTGCGATTTTGAACTGAATACAAGCAAAATACATTTATATCCTATGGAGCTATTTATTGAAACTAAATTATTGATGTGTCACTCTGTTCAGGCTGCCATAACAAAATACTATAGACTTGGGGCTTAAAGAACAGAAATGTATTTTCTTACAATTCTGGAGGATGGGAAGTCCAAGATAAAGGTGCCAGCAGATCTGGTTCCTCATTGAGGACTCTCTTCCTGGCTTGCAGATGACCACCTTCTCTCTTTGTTCATATAAGCAAGAGGGAGAGAGAAAGGAGAAGCAAGTTTTCTGGGATCTCTTTTTAAAAGTGCACTAATGCCATCATGAGGGACCCATCCTCATGATCTCATCAAGACCTGATTATCTCCCAAAGGCCCCATCTCCAAATACAATCACAGTGGGCGTTAGGGCTACATTGTGAATTTTTGTCCATAACAATTGGCTTTGAAAGGCATGCGATAATCCTCTAACATGACCTTTAATTATGTGCAGATCACTCTTAATTTCCATTATTGATTGTGAAGAATGGTGTAGGCATGTCTAGATGAGTGAAAATAATACCTTTAATTTAAAAAAAAGAAACTGTTAAACTTATATAAACTTATTTCCACTGCTAAATAGTCTTGAAATTTGAAAACCTTATATTATAATTGTCTTTGTCATTCTTAAAGAAGACTAAAAATGGCACAGTCAATTTCTTCACACTATGCTAATCTTATTATCTAAAATAAATGGGTACTTTTAGTCTATCTCATTTATTATTACAGAAGAGAAAGAGACTGTATTTCATTATAACTCACAGTACTTATGTAAAGATTAAATCAGATATACAGTTTTCCCCTCCATTAAAAAATGTTTAATTCCACACTTTCATTTTTTGGATTCTCTGGTTATAATTTCAATTATAACATATATCTTATGATTCCTAGGCTTCTCATTGCAGTGGCTTCTCTTGTTGCAGAGCTCCAGCTCTAGGTGAGCGGGATTCAGTAGTTGCGGCACTCGGGCCCTAGAGCACACAGACTTCAGTAGTTGCGGCGTGCAGGCTCAGTAGTTGTGGTTCGCGGGGTCCAGAGTGCAGGCTCCTTAGATGTGGCGCACGGACTTAGTTGCTCTGCGGCATGTGGGATCTTCCCAGACCAGGGCTTGAACCTGTGTCTCCTGCACTGGCAGGCAGATTCTTAACCACTGCGCCACGAGGGAAGTCCCAAAAAAGCCTTTTAAATATGTAATGATATGGCACATTAATAATTGGAATCAATAAAAAGTTAATAAAATTAAAATTACTCAGATAAAGATTCTTTTAAAGCCTTTTAATTTGTACTCAAAAATTTTCCTCCAGTACTACAAGTAATGTATATTAATATGAAACTTTTTTCTCTCTTAGATAAAACGTTTTGATAAGGCATACTTTGCCTCCTGATAAAGAATACAAACAGAGGCCTGGAGTTTCTCTGATTATGTGCTTAATGTTATCAGTATATGGTCCAGTAATGGTCAAACTATCATCGTGGGCCAAATCTGGCTCACTTGCTGTTTTTATAAATAAAATTTTATTTGAACACAGCCATACCAATTTATTTACGTACTACCTATGGTTGCTTTCATGCTACACCAGAGTTCAGTAGCTGTAACAGACCTTCTGGCCCTGAAATACGTGCTACCTGCTTGGCACATTACAGAAAGAGATAACTGGTTTATACTAATCAAATGCTAGCTTACCCAAACAGTGGATCTCTTTTTTTTTTTTTTTTTTTTTTTTCAAGCAGAGTTGACTGGGAGAGTATGCCTGCATAGTTTTCCTGGTGCTCAGGCATTTTTACTTTTGCCTTCAATGGCATTATTTTTACAGATTTGGGCTATCATTTCTGTAGTCATCCTTAACTGTTTAGGAATCACTCATTCTATAATACATATAATCTATTTCACAATAAGTCATTTTCAAATTTCTTCATATGACACTTTACTTTTTATGGAATTTCTCAACATTTGGGAAAATCCAGAACAGCCTCCAATGGCTTAGCTACAAGTTCCCCACTCTGCTCCCATGGAGAAGGTCCCCTAACCAAACAAATGACCCTCCCTATTACAGTTCCTGACCCTCCAGGCATAGTTCCTGATTATCCCTGAGTAGTAGGTTTCAGCTCCCTGCCAGCCTGTAGAATTAGTCAACCACAACAATTGCAGCCTCCTGCAGGAACCAAGAGCCACCTTCCCCACTTGATACTATGAAGCCTGTCATACATCAGCCTTTTCATTCACTTTGTTTCCAAGTGCATCCCCTGGTGGTCCTGCATGATGTGTGGTGTCCTCCACCCCCAAGCTGTGAGTCTATGTGACTAATGCACTACTATCGATCACATCTGTCTAGTGGCAACCATCCCCTCAGCCCTACGATGGGAATCTCTCTTTGCCAATGAAGTGAATAGGAAGCGATTAAAACATATCCCCATGACTACCAGTTCTTTTGGACATTTTCAACTGTTGAAGACTCTGGAAATTGGATAATATATGTACATTCTTTCACCTTTTAGTAATGATTTTTTATCAAAGTTTCAGACAAATTTATGACATTTTGCTTCAGTCGCTTTCATAAGAGTATTCTTTATAGCATTTCGAAAATATTTTCGTGCCCAAAGTCACTAAGCAAACACTGGCAAAATACTGGTAATCTAATTCTTCCAGTGTATCTCCCCTGTCACCTTTAAAACTTTTTCTTTCAAAATAAACAATCCTTATTTACATCCCTTTGCATCTAAGAGACTGGTTTATATTCTTAAGAAATTTCTGCTGAGAAAAACAAAATGCCATTATTTTCTTAGCAGTGGTAGTTGAGTTCAAACGTGTGCTTTTCCTGCTAATGCTGAACTCTAAGAAGATAATTTGATTTTCACAGTATCATCCAAGACCACCGCTGTGGTCCTGGCAGTTAGAAGTTTACTTCAGTGTCTCTGAAGCTGATCACCACAGAAGCATTCTGGAAGCTGCTTTGATTCCTGACAGCATGTGTGAAGTAGAAAAAAGGGTGGGGGCTGAAGAGGGGACTGGGCAGAGAAGCATTTTTCTTGATTTCTCTTTTCAATATAGGGAAAGTAGATATGCAAAGAATTCAGATATTGGGTAAACTGTACATTCTAAAATAATGAACTTGGGCTTCCTTTGGAAAGAACATTTTTAAAAAATGTAATTTATGATCTTAACAAAAACAACTTAGGTGGCGACTACCTCAGTGCAGCCACCGAGGAGTGATAGCTACAGCATGGTGGTGATGAGGTGAGGTGGTGGGAAAAGGAGACCCACCGGGTAAGGAAACATGGGGTGACATGTGGATTCAGGGAAGGATGGAAGAGTGTCTAAAGTTTCTTCATGCCAGCAAGGGCATGAAGGGCATAGAGGTTAGCAGAATGGAGGAAGAGTTTAATTTGGGACAAGGAGATGTAGCACTGGATGCTGTGTGAACTACACCAGCAGAGAATGAATAAAAATGGAATATCTCAGCAGACACCAGTGTTTACAAGGAATCGTTCTGAGGACTGGATGGGGCAATGCACATGGATGCAAACTTGGACAGACAAGGACACACCAAGGATGAACTAATGTTCCAACCCTCCTAACTCCTAACATTATGACTCTAGAATGACATACCAGGAAGATGTCTGTAGGAGGATAGTGGGGTGGGGATAAGATTGGAGATTTCTGCAAACCTGTAAGTCAATTTACCTAGAAGTGACTAATATGTCTTCTGGTGTTAGGAAGAATGGGAGGCTTGAAATTAAAACACTGATGAGTGAGTAAGAAATAAATTTCTTGCCACCTGAATAGATATCTTGTAATTGTCCCCACTGTCTTTTCAATACCTGATTCAAAGCAATTAATATTTATTAATAGTTATTACTGTTAATATATGAATCACTCTCTCAGTGATGATATAAATCCTTTGTTCTTTCCATGCTTAGAAGGGTAGTGTTAAAGAAAAATATATGTACTAAATGGGGTTAATTTTATGCTCTTAAATTAATAATGTACACATACATTAGTAGTCATGCAATAGAATAGAAATGAATTTTGCATTTTTCTCTTTTCATTTAGAAATGGCTCAAAATTGTTTTAACTTTTGACATATATGCTTGTCTCAAAATGGCAATGTAATTTATACAAAAAATTTTAATATTACATTTTACTGACAAATAACTCACTACAGAGGCTTACATGCCATACTTGATGACTACAGACTTACATCCTTTACCAACTTCTATTCCCTTAGGAAACTGAATTTATTTGCATAAAATAAAACTGTATAATGATGATCTGATTCTCTATTTTCTTTTCATAGCCATCTCAATATACCAATTTAAATTTCTTTTTAACACTAACTTTGGAGTTATTCAGGGTTTTTTTTAACTTTTATTTTATTTCTTCCAATTTCTTCCAAATGACTATAAAATAGTCTCTCTAAATGTCCAATAGATTATACAGAAAAAAAGGAAACACTCTCATAATGATAGTATCTATAATTATGTCAATGGAACTCAAACAAGAGAATCCTCTGCTCATTTAGATTCTACCAAATTCAGAGGCCAAAGGAGGTTGTCATTACACCCAGATCAGTGGTATTTCATCTAATAGCATGGGCGTCATTTCTTTACTTGAGTCTTATAAAACAGCAAAAGTAATAATAATGAGTGAGTGAACCTGCCATACTGAGTGATCTATCAGCAACTTACCTATGAACAAAGCCTACTGAGAATTCATTTGGGATCACATTGAATCTATAGTTCTAAACAGGAAGAACGGACATCTCAACCAGACTCAATCTTCCAATCTATGAATACAATGTATCTCTCCACTTATTTCCATGTTTATTGATTTCTTTCATCAGAAGCTTGCAGTTTTTAGCATAGATCCTGAACATATTTTGTAGGATTTATACCTAAGTATATACCCATTTTTGGTGCTAATGCAAATGGTGTTACATTTTCTAAAATTTTTAATTCTGATTTTTCATTGATAGTGTGTAGAAATACAACGGATTTTGTATTAAAGAAATACATACTTTTACAGTATATATTGAAATGGAAGTTTGGGCACTATAGAGAAGGGAAATCTCAGTTTAGATTTAAATAATGTCACTCCCTACTTTTATGAGTAAGTAAAGTGAAATATTGGGTTGGCCAAAAAGTTCATTTGGATTTTTCCTTGGCAAAGCCCGAAAAAAAATTTTGGCCAGCCCAATAGTTTGATTTTTCCGTCTCTTCATTGTTTGTTTTGTCAATGAGATTAAACACATTGTATTTGATAGGTCATTAATAGTCACAATTAATGGAGATAGTTCAAAGTAACAGCTTAAATGGAGAAAAACAGTGAAGACTAGTACTTTTATGAAAAACACTATTAAGCTTTTAATTAATTGACTGCTACCTAAAACCAAGTTGTTCATAGCATTCCTTCTCTCTCCCTCTCCCTCTCTCCACTCCAGCTTAGAGAGAAAAGAAAATCACTGAAATTATCTCTACACACAACACAAATTCCAAAAAAATATTATCTTTATACAAACAGCTAAAGCATACGAGGACATAAGCTATTTTAATTTTATTTTAATGTCTCTTATGATTGAAGAGCTTTCCTTTAACACAAGCTACTAATTATTCTGAATATAAATTGATCAGTTTGTAAAATATATCATCCTTAAGAAATGAAGGTTTGAAGCAACAGTAAAGGGATAAAGGCATAAGACTGGCATGAGATAAATTTAGAGATCTCCAGACACCTGACACTCTAAATTAAATCAGTAAGTGCAACTCTGTGGACCTTAGGTCATCTGAAATGAAATAGTACAAATCAAACTTTCCACAATGTTCATCAGTGCTATAGATGGAGACATAGCAGTATCTTGAATTTTGAAAAATAATGGGTTTGGAATTGTTTGTTATCTCAATAGAAAATATAAAAATTCATATATTTTTTAAGATATTTACTTTGGATTGAAGACCTTTATATATTTAAAAACTAATATCATGGCGATGTAATGTACAACATGGCAACTATAGTTAATAATACTGTATTGCATATTTGAAATCTTCTAAGAGAGTAAATCTTTAAAGTACTTATTATCACAAGGAAAAAAATTCTGTAACTGTGTGTAGTGACAAATGTTAACTAGACCTAATTGTAGTGATCATTTTGCAATATATACAAATATTGAATCATTATGTTGTACACCTGAAACTATTATAATGCTGTATGTCAATTAAACCACAATAACAATAAATATCTGAGAATGGAGAATTTTAGCAACATAATAAGCACAACTACAGATATATTTAAAAATGCATAAAGGATCAGATGGGTGACATAATAGCTGTGTTGTTGATAAAACAGACGATTGTGTCATGTGCCTTTAATTGCTCAAAATACATGCTTGTTTGTGATGGGAGTATTTTAAAAGGAGTATGAATACAGAGGACTTTTGAATGGTTTAATAACTGTGATGAAATGATTGCCTGAAAGTGCAGTGCTTCTCACGGATAATGAAATGATCATTGGAATGAACTAAAACATCTAATAAAATCTAAAATAAAATGCAAAAATAATGGTTGCTTACAAAGAAAGAAATGGTTGCTTACAAAGAAAGAAATACAGTTCTACAGTGGGTTAAACAAAGAAAGCTAGCCTAATCTGGAGACAAGGATTAAGAAAATTTTGCCAGAAGAAATGTAACTTAAATGACATCTTCAAGATGGTCACGAGGGGCTTCCCTGGTGGCGCAGTGGTTGAGAGTCCGCCTGCCGATGCAGGGGACGCAGGTTCGTGCCCTGGTCTGGGAAGATCCCACATGCCTCGGAGCGGCTGGGCGCGGGAGCCATGGCCGCTGAGCCTGCGCGTCCGGAGCCTGTGCTCCGTGACGGGAGAGGCCACGGCGGTGGGAGGCCCGCGTACCGCAAAAAAAAAAAAAAAAAAAATGATCAGGAGCTAAGTAGGTGGAGAAGCGTTACCTAAATTGTCACCTTGATAAAAGAATCCTCCAAGATTTTCATCAGTCAGTTTCCACTCAACTAGGCTGCAATAACCAAAAACCTTAACAACCCCATGATCTCAGTGGTTTACAACAACTAGGGATTTTTTTTTTTTTGTAGTAAGATTAAATATCTTTCACAGGCCAGCTGTACCTTATTTGTGATATGACAATCTCAAGGCAGCGGGGAAAAGAACAATGGCAGACCTCCGTATTGGCTCTTAAATCTTCTGCCTAGAAGTGATATAAAATGTTACCACTCATGTTGATTGACCAAAGAAAACCACCTAGCCAATAACCCCTCTACAGGGAGGGGCAGCAAACTTTTGGGAACAGTAATACATTTTACCAAAATTTCTAATAATTTTAACGATATAACATACTTTTGTTTAAAAGTAAAACCTGTACAAATATATTCTCTGCTTCTAAATAACTTTCTGATTGCCATGCACAATTTAACCATTGGTAAATGTTTTTGATCATTGTGATTGTATAATGCTAGTTTCTGATGATGTAGATTATGATATTAAAGAACAGATCATTTTCTCTTGTATTATCTCTGTTATTATATTGTTATTATTCTCACAAAATTAAATCTCATTCCTAACTCTTCCTATTTCTATTCACTTGACATAAAGAGCATTTCTGGTATTGGCATCTTGAAT
Organism: Aethalodelphis obliquidens; assembly: GCF_003676395.1. Classification (NCBI taxonomy): domain Eukaryota; kingdom Metazoa; phylum Chordata; class Mammalia; order Artiodactyla; family Delphinidae; genus Aethalodelphis; species Aethalodelphis obliquidens. The sequence continues at coordinate 9,518,783 of NW_020837949.1, read as the reverse complement.
TCACAAGGGCATTGATATTTAGTCCAAATAGCCAACCAGCAAAATAAAAGGGACCCAGGCTCTTTTTATTGGCAGTGTCCTGTGGGCTCTTCCGTGACCATGGCAGCTTTCCTCGTAATCCATTCCAATCACTGCTCTCATAGCCAGTGTTCTCAAATAGCACCCTGAAAAAGTCCTTCACTTTTGGACATAACCGCATAATTCTCATTGAGGTGAAGCTGACCTTTCAGACATTCCTTCTGTTATTTTTTGCTCTACAGAAAACTCCTAAACCATATACCATACCCAAGAATATAGTTATTTCTTTTAACTGGAAAGGGGAAATGTGGGGGGAGGGATAAATTAGGAGTTTGGGATTAACACACCCAAACTAGTATATATAAAATAGATAACCAACAAGGACTACTGTACAGCACAGGGAACTCTACTCAATATTCTGTAATAACCTATATGTGGAAAACAATCTGAAAAAGCATATATATGTATATGTATAACTGACTCACTTCGCTGTACACCTGAAACTAACACAACATTGTAAGTCAACTCTACTCCAATAAAATTTTTTTAAAAATCATGCCTTTCTCAGACCAGTCCTTTGCTTTCAGTTCTATTTTTTTGCCTTTCTCTCTCTCTCTTCTACTCTGCTCTGCAGACGATATTTCCTAGGCATCCAAGTGAGCTGATTTCTTGCTAGTTTGCCCAAAAGGAAGCACTGGTGGAAAATTGGAGGCTGGGAAATCGGTACTAGGAAGAAATGGAGAATCAAGGTTGTTTCTCTGCTAGCTCTTCACCTTAGGTGGAGTCTCCAGCAGTGGTCGCATCTTTCTAAATCTCCAGTTCCTTCCAGACAAGGCCATCATATTAATAGTTCCAGTTTTAATATTAATAGAGCAGTTACTTAACAATTCATTGTAACGACACTGATCGATAAGATGATCTAGTCTTTTAACAGTTACTTATGTATCCACCATATCACATAAGACTGACTACTACTTTTATCATTTAGGATTGATGTGCTTCTATTTTAATCTATGTACGAAGGGACTCATTTACCATTGGAAGATCTAAAGTTCCCTCCCCTTTAGGGTCATCAAAGCCGTATCACCAGAAGCTTGTACGAAGGGACTCATTTACCATTGGAAGATCTAAAGTTCCCTCCCCTTTAGGGTCATCAAAGCCGTATCACCAGAAGCTTCAAATCATATGCCATGTCTCCCAGTGTTTGTTTAGACTCACACAGTTTAGAGAATTTGGTGTATGAACAGGTAACTTGTCACAGATTTCTACCTTGGAAGATAAGGAAAGAAGAGATAGCAAGAATAAAAATTTTATACTGGTCAAAATTTTTTGAATATCCCTATTCTTCATAAACCTTGATGAACCAAACTCCCTTTCCCCACCGCCCACCGCCCCCCGCCCCGTCTCATACTGTGAGCTCATTCTCTCCTCTGAATTCCAATAATTCTTACTTTCTATACTGTTCATTTTTTTCATTTGGCCTCTTTTACTCTGTATGGTCACTGTTATTGTCCTTCAAATTAGGGACCATTTCTTCCAGTCTTCACATGGAGTCAGGCTTCTGAGAAAAAGTCAGATTAAGATGTTTAAGCTCATCATTGCTTTACGTTCACTTTCTCCTTACTCTATTAGAATGTAAGAAATGTTGACATTTTCCTCTCTTGCTTAATCCTTCCTAGTTACAATTACAAGGGTATTTTAGGAAAAACTGAAGTAGAACTAAGCATATGATATTTAAAGAAATGAAAACAATAAACCCCTTTGATGTATACAGAATGGATTCCCCAATGTCAGTAAATTAAAGAGTCACTTCTGGGTATGTGTCCAAAAAGGAAAAAAAAATGAAATCAGGATCTCAAAGAGATATCTGCACTCTAATGTTCATTTCATCATTATTCATAATAGCCAAGATATGGAAACAGCATAAATACCCATGGATGAATAAAGTAAATATAATATTATAATAAAATATATATTGTATATTATACATCATATTGCATTGTTATTCAACCTTAAAAAAGAAGGAAACTCTGTCATTTGCAACAACGTAGATGAGCTTGGAGAACATTATACTAAATGAAATAAGCCAGATGCAGAAAGACAAATGCTGTAGGATCTCACTTACATGTGGGATCTAAAATGGTCAAACTCATAGAAGTGGAGAGAAGAATGGTGGGGAGGGGAATAGGGCGGTGATGGTCAAGGGGTACAAAGTTATAGTTATGCAAGAATAAGTTCTGGAGATCTAATGTACAGCAATGCCACTATAGTTAACAATATTGTATTGTGTACCTGAAATTTGCTAAGACGGTGGATCTTAACTGTTCTCATTACACAAATATACACAAAAGTGATAACGATCTGAGGTGACAGATATGTTAAATAACGTTGAATGTGGTGATATTTTTCACAATGTATATCAAATCATCAACGTGTATGCCCTAAATAGATATAATTCATAATTGTCAAATATGCATCAATTAAAAAAAAAAAGAACATAGCTAGTTGTCTCAAGACCTATTGGGTAGAGGATCTGAGCTAACACTGACACCTGTGTCCAACAATATGATCACAGACCCCTTATCACAATGGGAACATAGGGAAGGCACGTTCTTCCGGCAGTATCCTCACATTGATTTCCTGACCAGTGGGGTAAGATACATAATAGTAATGAAGGCCAAGCGGTAGACCCTGATACTGTATTTTTCCTCGGCCAAGACACTAAACCAGAATCAAAACTGTATCTTAGGCGGAACAGCAGATATTAGCGCCACCCTCAAAACCACAAGAGATACAGGAGTTGTGGTCCCCGTTGTGTCTGCATTGGTCTCTCCAGTCTGGCCGTTAAAACCTCAGATGGAATATGGTAGATGATGGTGCACCACCCAAAACACACCCAGGCGGTGGCCCCAACCACAGACCCTTGTGCTGGATGTGGTACCTTCATTACAACAGCTCATCACGCACATTGGATACCTACTGATCCGGCGAATCAATTATTTTCAATCCGATCAGAAAAATAGGATCAGTTTGCATTCGCTTTGAATTAACTGAAATATACATTCGTTTTGTTCCTCAGGGTCATATAAATTTCCCCGATCTCAGTTACGCTACAGGTAAAAAGTTGGGAAAATATACTTGGTGATTTTCTTTTTTCTGTTTTTTTAAGCCTTTACTTACAAACGTTGGATAGCACTATAAATACGTTGGGTTTAAAATTAATCACTCTGTGTAAATCAGGAATACATATTAACAAGATTCTTGAAAAAATAAAATTGTGATGTTATGCAAATTATTGCCTGTCGTTTAGGCAATTAAGATAAATTTTCCAGAAACAGTACCATACACAGAGTGAAAAAGTTCAGTACTTAAAACAACTTGGCTGAGAACTGAGGATAATGTGCTATTGAAAACTGTGATAGATGACTCAAAAATTGGCTGTAATGATGACAGAAATACTGATGTCAAAATTTAAAGAGTTTGAATAAAATTAACTTTAAAATGTGATAGTAGAAAACTAACTTTTTATAGTAATATATTACTTAATATAATATTTTAAAATATGTATGCAACTAAATTTAAATTAAACATAACAGGTAGGCATGTGACTATTTAATCAGGCTTTTTAAAAATGTATATATTCAAATCAGCCATGGTACGCTGTTTTCATTCATCTAGCTGGCTCAGAAATGATACAGTATCATTTCCCCAAGAGAGTTTCTTACAGCCAGGATATCTGTATCAGACAAGTTCAAGAGACACTGTACTATATTTGGAACCACTACCCCCATTTGTCTCACAAGCCCTGTTCTACTGTTTTATTTGGAATTGCAAGATTCTTCCCTTATGATGATTTTTGTCCTCAATTCTCAGCAAATCACTGTCACTGGGGGCTTCTTTTGATGATTCTTTCCTCTGCCAAGTCTACTGGGCACTTCTCCATGTATCTCAAAGCTAATTATAAGCATGGTTCAATTTTTTTCCCCTAGAACTCCAACAGATTTATATGAATTTCAGCTCTAACCAAAGAAGATGCCTGTTATTATTCTATATTCTATTACTATTTATTTAACCATTTCTCTGATTTTGGACTGTTTCTGATTTTTTTACTATTATAAATGAAGTTATAAGAAATAATCCTGTTGATAAATTACCATCTTCATTTCTAAAGCTTTTTTTCAGAAGAGATCCTTGGAGGTATGATTCCTGGACCTAAAACTATGATCAGTTTAAGTCCTTGATACTTATAAAGGCAACTATTTATATTTTTACTACATATCAATATGCTTTTGTACTTCTGTCACTATAGCTATTTTATTTTTCATTTAATAAATTAATAATTGATAATTTTAGATGAGTCAAATATCAGTAAAGAGAGTGAACAAATCATTTCCTATCAATTACTGGAAATTACTGTAAAGCCAATGTTTATGCTTCTTTTATTTAAAGTACAGGCAACTCTTCCAAAAAAATGGAATTGTCCATAATAATCAAAGAACATCTTCTTTATCCATTTGTCCATTGATGAACACTTAGATTGTTTCTATATCTTGGTTAATGTGAATAAAAGAGATGATAATTATGTGATGAGATAGAGGTCATAGCTAATGCTACAATGGCAATCATATTGCAATATATAAATGTATCAAGTCAACATGTTGTATACCTTAAACTTACATAATGTTATATGCCAAATATATTTCAATAAAAACTAATAATCAAAGTACAGGCTTCTGGTCAGGACAAGATCATGATGGCAGCAAAGCTTTTGAACTTCTACAAACTTCCTCATAAAAAAAGACTAAGCAACTAGAAGAGATAAAGAAAAAAATACTCACCTTCATCTTCACCAAAACTAGTTGCAAAGGTGTTGCAGAATAAGAGTGAATGAGGCCAACCACAAATGACAGGACCCTAGTGGGCCCCATGTACGCTTAGGAGTTGTACAGAGATAGTAGAGTGAAATAAAATACTTCAACATAAACCTAGCAAGAAATATTTCAAACATATGTGAGCACTTTTAGAAGGCACGTGAGGGAATTGAACAAATGGGAAATCATGTCATCCTATTTCCCCCCCAGCACAACTGGAGGTATCTGCTCTTGGTTTGGGCATGGACTTAAACCTGGACTTCTTTTGAGGATTATCTAGCTCAAGACCTATTTTCTTACTAATCCTAAAATATATTAGAATTAGTAATAAATAGCTATATTGATATATTAGTTATATATATTAAGATTAGTAAGGAAGTAGGTAATATATTAGTAAGATAATATAAACAGGTAATACATAATAGTAAGAGATATAATATATGTAATATATTAGGATGTATATATATATATTTGGATGTATAAACGTATGAGATATGTATATATATGTATATATTCTATTCTATTCCTTTAAATTTTAAAACATTTAGTGGTCTCATGAATATTGTAGTCTGGCTTCCTCTTCTGGTTGGATGTTTTTTGTCTTTTCTTCTAAACCAGAGGATAAGGAACTCAAGAGCAAAGGAAGTGTTTGGTCTAACCACTTCCCACAGCTGTCTCCATCTATCGCAGCTTCAGACTTAGCATTGTAGCATATAAACCATACATCACTCCCAGAAATATGTTAAAATTAACAGTGCTGAGAATCATAGACCAGGAATATATGGTTTCTTTGACTCTGTTGTTTAAGTACAATAGGAAATAGTTGTGTTCTGGAGTGGAAAACAGAAAGGTTTTAAAAGAAAAAAAGGAAATGGAAAGAGAGGTGACCTCCAGGAATTTATTTCTCTTGTAAAGAGGTGAACAAGTAATCTTTACCAGCCTGTGGAAGAAGAGGACGTTTTGCATTTCAGGAAGAGTCACCTTTTCCCACCTCATTTTAAAGTAGTCAAGGCTCTTATGATTTGAGTGGTGTTTGCTGATACAGAATAAATAAGAGACACAAAATTAAACAAAATAGTGCAACAACCACAACAATAGCCATGCATTTGATAGGCAGAATGAAGCCTCATTATGCCTTATACTACAGAGGAAGGTTATATGCCCTTGAAACCCTCATGCCATTACAAATGAGATGAGTGCAGAAAAAAATATGACCCAGGAAGATAACAAAAGATTAAGGGTACAAACAACATTAGGAGGATAGAAATAGTCCATGAAGTGAAGGGGCAGAGAAGACACTGCAGCAAGAGAGTAAACTGTGAATTATAAACTGTGGTTTCAAAGCATGTGTGGTAAAAATTTTAAAAACCGTACACAGAGAAACAGCTTAGGAAACTTTGTGGCATAGGAGAGAAAGGACAGGCCCCAAAGCAACTGTTATTGGATTGCAAATTTGGTTTCTGACTTTTTCTAGGTGTCTACAATTTGGCAAGTTAATCCTTCCTCTTTACATCTGTAAAATGGGGCTTATAATACCTGTCTAAGAGAATTAAAAGATTAACTGAACTGGGACTTCCCTGGTGGTCCAGGGTTTGAAAATCCGCCTTCCAGTGCAGGGGACGAGGGTTCGATCTCTGGTCGGGGAACTAAGATCCTACATGCTGCAGGGCAACTGGAGCCCGTGTGCCGCAACTACAGAGCCCACGCGCTCTGGAGCCCGCACGCTACAACTAGAGAGAAGCCCATGTGCCACAGCGGGGAGCCCGTGCACCACAACGAAAGATCCAGCATGACGCAGCCAAGACCCAACTAAGCCAAAAAAAAATTATAATTAAAAAAAGATTAATTGAGCTAATTTATGTCAAAGGTATAGCCCAGATCCTGGTATATAACTATTTTATCACCCTCACGATTGCTGTCATTCAAAGTCCTTATTCTGAGGAAAAACCACGTAATATGCATACAATAAATGGTGGCTATTATCATAAAACACTTGTTTTATCATTAGAGTTTTAATTTTTAAAAACTTTAAATGGCAGAAATACAAGAACCAGGTATATTCTTTCTATCAGGAGACATGAATAGTAGTAACTAATATCATTAAATATGCAAAAATAAACAGGGATGATTGAAAACCTGACATTCTACAAACACCAACAGCATACATATGGAGAATTAGATACAGTGTTAAGAGCTTATTAAGTGTTTACTGAATCCACTAGAGTTACCATAAATAAATTTGCATAAATGCTATCTCCTTCATATTTTTTTGTGCAGCCATTTAAAAAAATCCTTTAGATTCAAAATTCCTAAAATTAATTTCATTTTCTTTCATTTCCTTAAAATTTTAATATAATGTTTAAAATTTATTAAGCATTATTTATTAACATTTAATAAAATGTTTACTAAGTTAATTTAGTAATCTCTCCTATCAAAGCTGTCTTTACAACCTTTAAAATACACCTTTAAAATTATACTTCTATAAGTTGTATTTTTTTTGCAAAAAGAAAGGAGAAATTTAAAATAAATAGGTTTGAATGAAATTGGAACTCTGAACCACTAACAGATGAATGACATAAATTTTGTTTCTTTTCTCCAATATTGTGTAATGCATCATTCATCAAATTATCTCAAAACATGAGGCAATGAAACAGAGCAGGACCCTATAGTCCTGCCCCCACCATGTCCTCTGCCTGTCTTTTGTCTGTAGAAAAACCTTAGCTAAAGAATAAGTTTAATCAGGGAAGTGAGAAAATGCAGAAGCAAGAAAAACAGTCAAACAAGACCAAATAATAATAGTTTAACCATTAAACCAAGTCAAGGACTTTTAGTTCTTCCTCAAGGGCTATAGCTAACATTCTGAGCCATATCCTTTGAACTGTCTTGTAGATACTGGAACCACCACCAGGTGGAAGAAGTTAAGTACATGATGACCAGACTGTAGCCATGACTTAAGCTGCAATGATTCCAAGAGAACTGGCCTCAAAGTAATGGAAGCAAACAAACCCTGGAACTGAAGACTAACTGCACTTAAAACAGTCAAGATGACGCTGATCAGACCACCGCAGGACCACTTTCAAGATGACTGTGTTGTTTCTCCAGGTAGCCCCCTCCCTCCACCTATACACCCTTGAAAGTCTCCTTTAAAAGCTCTTGCCCACTGATTGTCAGGGGAGAGGGGAGTCAGCCTTTGGACAGGAGTCCTCCCTCCCTCCAACCTCCTCCCCCATTGCTGGCCTCTGAAATCAAGCAAACTTTCCACCAACCTTGCCTCTTTATTGGCTTTAGAGTAGCCAGCAGCTGGACTCCACTTTTGACAACAGTAACATGGCGTATTATGAAGTGTTACAGTGAGGAACAAGTTATATGAAGCCTAAGTCAGTTGGTAGCATTGGAGTTTATATATACGTAATGGATGAGAAAAGGGATTTAAAATCTTTAAAGTGTCTCATTTCCTTGGTCTGTCATTTACTAACACAAAATAAAAATCAAAGCAATATGCAGAGACAAAAGGATTGGGACTAGTGCCAATTTTCTATACATTCATTACCTATACATTGAATTACATATGATCAGATATTTCCCTTTGAAACTATTAAGTCATGTGTCACTTCTAATGTGCTCCAAAGAATTTGAAAGTTCTGATAGGTAATCAGACCACAGCAGGAGAGAAAACATTCCTTTGGCAAATACAGCAGAGGATAAATTCAAATTCTTTAGCTTCATATTTTAGTGTCTAAATAACCTCTCTATGTTCCCATATAGCTCATCTCAAGAATGCTTTCATCACGTTCCATGAACACACCTTTCCTGAATTACTATCGATTTGCATTTTTCTCTTCTCTGCTCTTAAATCTCTTCTCTGATGTGCCATTTCAGGAGCTTCCTTTTCCTTGAAACTATCCAGATATTTGCAACTCACATGATTCCTCTTTTTAAATATATAATATTTCTCAGGTTAATTTTATTGGTTTGTACTAGCATGAAATGCCCCATGTTTCTGGTTTCTTTTTATATTTATTTTTCAATATTTACATATAAAATATAAAAATTTATAAAATTATAAATATATTTCATATTTATTTTTAGAAAATTGATTTCACATGTTGGAATATCTTCTGTGGTTTGTTTGGTCAGTCATTTCACTTTCTTTTTCAGTCTTTCTATCCTGTGTCTCCACACTATGTTGCATTGTTCTTTGAGATAAGGACAAACTTTAGAACATAGTTTCTCATACCCTCCATAGTCTATAGCACATGTTCTTGGAGTTAACGGATTTTAGACACATATTTGTTGATTATTAACTGTGTAAATTCCAATCAATAATAAAATGGTCAGGAAAAGCATGACACGGATCGGTTGAATTTTTACAGAAGACAATATCACTTCATGAAGTATATTTAAATATGAGAAAATATATCATATTTCAGAAAATGTAAAAACTTTGAGTCCACACAATATTCCTTCTTACCTTTTGTATACATCAAAGGGATTTATAGTTTTTATTCCTTTCAATATCATATGCTTATTTCTACTCCAGCTTTTTCTGAAACACTCTTGTAATTAACTATGAAGGATTAAGCAAGAGAAGAAAATGTCAACATTTCTTACACTCTAATAAAGTAAGGGCAAAGCGTATATAAAGCAATGATGAGCTTAAACATCTTAATTTGCCTTTTCTCAGAAGCCTGACTCTGTGAAGACTAGAAGAAATGGTCCCTAATTTGAAGGAAGATTACGATGACGATACAAATTAGAAGAGACCAAATAAAAAAATGAATGGTATAGAAAGAAAGAATTATTGGGACTTAGAGGAAAGAATGAGGCCTCAGGGTGTTCTCTGACTTAAGCTGAACCTCAATGAAAGGGTGAACTTGGTTCAATGGTTATCAAGCTGTGAGGCAACACTTCTGGGCTTTCTTGACATGTTTTGGTCAATAAGTCAACTTGTCTTTGCAATAATTAGAGAGATATATGGTTGTAATCTGGAGGGCAAAAGAAAACAATTGAACAGATAGGAGCAAATCGTGTAACAAAGGAGAGAAGAAAACACATATCACCGCCTGTGGAGGGAGAAGGCCCAGTCTTCACTTGTTAAGAGAAGGTTACAAATATTTGTCTTCACAAGAAGAAAATAGCAGTTAATTCCCAGGATTCCTCCAAAAAGGGATATTCCGGTAAGGCTGTTTGGAATAAGGCTTTTTCTCAGGACTGAGTGAGCAGTAAAGGCAGTGAACGGCCCTCCTCCCACTGCATCATGGAGCACCCCAACAAGTGTAGGATTACAGATCTCTGAACAAGGTCTTACACTTTTTAGAAGATCAAGGAGTCAGGAGGTAAAAGAGAGATCCTAATCGATTATAAATATAAATAATTATGATTATAAATACCCTATATGTCAGTTAAGTTACGAGAAACTACTCAGCCAAAGATAATGGATGAGATCCTTATTTCACAAGAAGATCTTAACAAATAATAAAAGATTATGATTTTTTTTTTTCTTTTTTTCGGTACGCGGGCCTCTCACTGTTGTGACCTCTCCCATTGCGGAGCACAGGCTCCGGACGCGCAGGCTCAGCGGCCATGGCTCACGGGCCCAGCCCCTCCGCGGCATGTGGGATCTTCCCGGATCAGGGCACAGAACCCGCGTCCCCTGTATCGGCAGGTGGACTCTCAACCACTGCGCCACCAGGGAAGCCCATGAATGTTTATTTTTAAGTTGTGTGTTTGATCTATATACAAGGACTATAATAGAACTTTTTTGCCTCACAAGGATAAAGTAAGCACGAAGATCTAGACCTCTAGTCCCAAAAGGTGTAATTGTAGCAAAAGCAAGGTGATGACAAATAGGGACAGCTGATATCAGTGGATTTTAACCCATCCTAAGAAAACAGTGGGGAGGTTGGAGGCAGCAGGGAGAAAATTTGAAAGTAAGCTGAAGATCTTAGATATACAAAACCAGAGCCAAAGAGAGCATATCATTGATGTTCTGATTGCAATAACTATATATGTATATTACCTGGACAGTAAGGGGTGGTCTTAATAAATCCACCCGTGCATTCTGGATTTCTTGGAAGCCCCCGAATCTTTTCATCTTTTTCCTTTTCTCCGACAACCAGCTGATTCTTATATTCCAGACAAGAGAGGATGAAGTTTTGCCTGACAGTGGTCATGGCGGATAGTAAAATACAAAAACTTTACCTGGGAATCTGGGAGTGTTTGCCTGGTCCCCCTCTTCTCACTAATCCACCATATCCTAGTTAATTGTGTGTGTGTGTGTGCGGTACGCGGGCCTCTCGCTGGTGTGGCCTCTCCCGCTGCGGAGCACAGGCTCCGGACGCGCAGGCTCAGCGGCCGTGGCTCACCGACCCAGCCGCTCCGCGGCACGTGGGATCCTCCCAGACTGGGGCACGAACCCGCGTCCCCTGCATCGGCAGGCGGACTCTCAACCACTGCGCCACCAGGGAAGCCCATCCTAGTTAATTTGTTTGTATTATCTGTTACAGTTGCAGTTACATTTGGGACAACTATTTGACTAATGTCTTTTTATCATTTCAATCTATATGATACTTGAGTGTAGGAAACATGATGATTTTGTTTACCACCACACATAAAACACAACACAGTACAAGGCATATAGTATATACTCAATACATATTTTTGAACAAAAACGAATGAGGAACTGAAATTCCATGAGAAGTGTTTGCGTTTGGTTTGTGAAAACTGTGTGAACTTTTCAAATGATAAAGTCATTCATAAAACTAGAAATATAAACTCACAATCAGGATGGAAGTTGAGAGTATGGTCAGAGATGTCTGACATGCAGATTACTATTATCTTATTTTAAAAGTGTGTTTTTGAAATGTGGTTTTAGCCTTATTTCAATAAAAGTGATATTTCAAATCATGGATATGGTTTCAAAATAAAATACTTACCATACATTTAGGACTCTCAAAATACAAATGTAGAATGAGAAAAGAAAAATGTTAAGAACATAATTTGAAAAGTGAATACACAGATTTAGGGTAATGGAGCAGGAAGAGAACATTAGCAAAGGAAATGGGAAAGAAGTATTCATACAGCTGAGATAAGAGCAAGGAAAATGGGCAACATTATTGATCAGAAAGGAAAACTCTGAGATCTGATTAACTTCACAGAAAGGCAAATAATACAAGTGTTTTCTGAGCCCGTTACATGTTGAGCACTTTCTTAGCACTTTCTGTATACCTATGTCTCATGACCCACACAAGAACACTAAACTCTATCACCATTTTGATTTTCATCACATGAGGAAACCACTTCCCAGAAAATATAAATAATGCCTTCTGCTGTAAAGCAAGTAGACTGTGAAATTTAAAGTCAAATTCAGGTTCAACTGGAACTTAATATCATGTTCATTGCACTATATCTCTTTTTAAAGATTTTACAGTTTGATACATTTTCCAAATTTTTGATAAAATTCATATCAACTCCTATAAGAACAGTATTTCCAAAAAATGGTATAATGCTGCTATCTATATGGGAATTCACAGAAAAATGGATACATCAACATACGGAAATTAACTGTGTGGGAACTTAAAAAGGAAAAGGCCTAAGACTAGTTTCTTTCCTATTGGGAGAGTTCAGGGAAATGAACAGCCTCACCCAGATCTCCTTGTAAATATGCTGAGTCTCCTTGACTCAGCCTCCCTTATGAAGCCCCCAATCTCTTAAATGGTTATATCAGGATATAACTAAACCATATAGATTGCAATATTGTCAATTTACCTGGCATTGTTGACTTATGCTGCAGGGCTGCCTAGAGAATTAGGGTTAGTAAGTTATATAATTAACAGTGTATACAAAAGAGATTTCCCCCCCAAATTAAAGTCAGTCTCTTTGTGAATAAAGATGTCCTAAGAAAGAAGAAAGAGAACACTTTTGGATGTTGTCTGATGGTTTCAGCCTCTTTCCGGGAAAGACTGTTTTCTCTGTGCTTGCTGTTTGCTGGTAGCTGAATCATTAGTAAAGATTGGTGCCAGGTAAATAGCTTGATTCCCGTGAATCTGCTCTGACAATTTAATCTATTGTGCTATTATAGAAATCAGGAGGAACGTGGATAGAGAATATTGGCAAGAGAGGAAATGGCAGGAGAAATATCCTAGCAGTCCTGCTTTCCCACCATCACCTAGGTACATAAAAGAGCAGCTCTCATGAAACATTTAATGTATTTAAAGAAAATTAATTTGGCTGACCTTTATGTAATTGAGGACATCGGGCATGTACTACTTGGCAGTATTAACCTCCGTCTATAAGTATAAGCCTCTTAAATTGGACTAACTCACTTGATTGACAATGAAGTCATTATCTTAAAATTAATTGTTGAATGTGCTTCTGATGACTTCCAGAAATAACTCATTATCAATCTGTAATTCTGGCACTGAAAATGATTTTTAGAGATAATATCTTCATATAAGTCAGATCATCCTAATATGCCCTTGAAAGTACAACTTTTAGAAACTTCAGGGTCAATTCCACTTCTGGGTATGTATCTGAAGAAAATAAAAACAATAACTCAAAAAGATATAGGCACCTCAATGCTCATAGCAGCATTATTCACAATAGCCATGATATGGAAGCAACCTAAATGTCCATCCACAGATGAATGGGTAAAGAAGATGTGGTAGATAGATAGATAGATAGATAGATAGATAGATAGATAGATAGATAGATAGATAATGGAATATTACTCAGCCATAAAAAAATGGAAATTTGCCATTTCCAACAATATGGATGCAAATGGAGAGCGATATGCTTAGTGAAGTAAGTCAGACAGAGAAAGAAAAATACTATATGTTTTCACTTATGTGTGGAATCTAAAAAATAAAACGAATGAATACAACAAAACAGAAACAGACTCATAGATACAGAGAACAAACTAGTGGTTACCAGTGGGAAGAGGGTGGGGGAAGGGCAAGATAGGGGAAGGAAATTAAGAGGTACAAACTATTAGGTATAAAATAAATAAGATACAAGGATGTAATGTACAGCACAGGAAATATAACCAATATTTCATAATAACTTTAATGGAGTACAATCTATAAAAATATCGAATCACTATGTTGTATACTTGAAACTAATATAATTTTGTAAATCAACTATATTTCAATTAAAAATATATCTTTAAAAGTTCTCCCCAATGATTAAAGAACTAACCTTTCTATGAGAACAAAATTGCATTCCAGCAGTGTAAAACAGATGTACTTCCAAATATCCTACAGAGTAAACAAGCATACAAATGGGCCAATTCCGGCCACAGCAATATAATCCTTGACTTTAAATGGTTTATAGAAAAGTGAACTCCATTTAGTCTCTACTAAATAACCTCATCATCATTGTTTAGAATCATTAACCAATTTTTTTTTTTTTTTTTTGTGCGGTACGCGGGCCTCTCACTGTTGTGGCCTCTCCCGTTGCAGAGCACAGGCTCCAGACGCGCAGGCCCAGCGGCCATGGCCCACGGGCCCAGCCGCTCTGCGGCATGTGGGATCTTCCCGGACCGGGGCACGAACCCGTGTCCTCTGCATCGGCAGGTGGACTCTCAACCACTGCGCCACCAGGGAAGCCCCATTAACCAATTTTAAATGTAAAAATCCCTATATGGCTATTCCTCATCTCCCTACTACTCCTAGCTGTGCCGGATGCATAAATGTTGTCATCGAAAAACACCTCAATGGCAAAACACTGTTCACAGTTCAGAGCATCTGCCTTTGTGGTGTATTATTTGGGGTTACTATTTAAAACGAGAGTTATGGGCTTCCCTGGTGGAGCAGGGGTTGAGAGTCCGCCTGCCGGTGCAGGGGACACGGGTTCGTGCCCTGGTCCGGGAAGATCCCACATGCCGCGGAGCGGCTGGGCCCGTGAGCCATGGCCGCTGAGCCTGCGCGTCCGGAGCCTGTGCTCCGCAATGGGAGAGGCCACAACGGTGAGAGGCCCGCGAACCGCAAAAATAAATAAATAAATAAATAAAATAATAAAACAACAGTTATTTTGTATAGTACCTTAATACACAAGTATCTCTCCTGACGGGCAGCTAAATGGACAATGTTCTGTTTCTCTACTTTAACTGCTGCAGAGGCTGACTCCAGGGTCCCCAGAAGTGAACTTAGCACATGGCACAGAGCCTGTATTTCACAGGAGATTATTTTCAATGGCCTCTCTACATTCAGTGAAAAATCCACCCGGAAAATCTGTATGGTAACAATAATAAACAGAAAGAAATATTTTATGTATATCTGACAGTGATTCAATTCCATTGGTACTTTAAACTATTTATTATGGCTGATTATTTTATAGCATTTTAACTTCTAACTACAAAAAGTCTAAAAAATATATATCTTTGCTATTAAGTTTTAAAATAAGATTAATAAGATTAAACACACTCTTTATAATGAAGATCACTTGTCAGATGGATTCATACTAGTTCAGAACATCTTTCCTGGCAAACATACATCATGAGGTTTAATGCATTCCAATTTGTGTTTTTATAGGAAATGTAAGAGACTTTGGTCTGTGATAGCTTATCCGCAGGTCAGTTGTCATTTTTAGCACAGAGTATAGTTCACCCTATCAACTAGATCTTCATTACAAGGCAGCTAAAACTTTTATGAGCCTGAGATGGATTCTGCTTGTATAACATTTGTGATCACAGCAAACTGATTATAATGTCTTCACATATTCCTGGACTCATTACTCTCAGAATTTGAGAGATTTGAGGGACTAGAGTCTAACCTCTCATCTATGGCGAGAATTCTTTTTGTAATAACCCAAACAAATGTCACTCACCTTCTAATTTAATACTTTTATATCCAAAAAACCCACTTAGTCCCAAGGAAAGGTATTATTTTGTGGCACAATTCTAACTAGTAAAGAGCACTGGCTCTCGTTAGTGTTAAGGAATTTGTATACTAGTAATTTTGTAGTTTGAATAGTTCTTTGTTATTGAATAACAGCACCTGAATCTAACTTCCTCATTCCTGACAGACCCAGTGTATCCCAATTGCCTTTCTCTCTCTCCCTTTCTCCCCCTCCCCCCCGCCTTCCCTCCCTCTTTGCCTCCCACCCTTACTCTTTCCCTCTGTTACTTCTAACCATTAAAACATTTAATACAGTTAAATGCTCTCAGTGCTCACAGCAGACCCAATTCACAGGCTCCAAAAACCACAACTAAACTGACTCCTAAGTTTGTAAATGATGCTTTAAAAACCGGCCGTTGATGGCTACACATATCTTTACAAAGCCATGCATTTCAATCTTGCTTGTGTTTTTATTTAAACAATAAAACATGTTGATTAAATATTTATATTATTATTTTAGTAAAGGGTATTGCGACTTTAGAACAAAAAGCTTATGGGTGGCTCAATGTCCTGGATGATTTGATGCTCTGACAATCACAGTTGGGGTATTTGTGATAAGTCTATTGTTCTATGAATAAGCAAATATTATTTGTGAAAGTATTAAACTCTTAATAGTTAACAAATTATTTATTGAGTACCCACTATATTTCAGGCATTTTTTTTAGGTGGCGGGGATAGAATAGTGCTCAAGAAAGCCTATGGTCCAGCAGGGGTAGTTAAAATTGAACAAGCAATTAAAATTGAACATTACAGCATATAAATGAGAAGTGAGAGGTGAGAGGTACTAGAGGAAGATGTGGCAGGGCCATTCAACCAGAGTTTATGGAAGATAGTGGACCCTTCCAAGAGAAATATTTAGTCAATGAAACATAAAGGAAGGATGTATTGACAAATTGAATTGAAAGAGAAAACGTTTTTGGCAGGAGAAAAAGAAACCTATGTGAAGACTGATGATAATATATCTTCTTAGGTAAAAGCAAGAAAGGTCATTGTGGTTGGTGCATAGCAGAGAATGCTGGAAACACACTGATGGGACAGGAAGGGTCCAGGTCAGGAGATTTATAAACCAAGCTAAAGAATGCAGACTTTATGGTTTATGATAATATACTCCATGCTCTTAACGTATTAGGGATTGTTAAACATTTAATCTTTACCAATTTCACATGTAAAATAAAAAATCCATCCCCTTTAATTTAAATATAATTAAATAGTGAACAGAATAACATTAAGTGATAGCATCAGTGATCATTATATGTCTTGGCTGTGTTCATGTTTTTGTCCATTCAGCTATTGCATTGTTTATCTTTTTCTCATTGATTTTTAAGAGAGAGATTAGGGGATATCAATTGTTCTTAAGAGGTTTTTTGCCCCAGGTATTTCTTTTTTAATTTTGTTAATTTTTTTTAAATGGTGACTAGAAATTTTGTAATTACTTAAATACATTGATGGCTTAATAAATTTTTATCATGCATATATCTTATTGTGTACGAGTAATAAAAACCTGTCACGCCATCAACGTTAAGCCATCAACGTATTTATATAATTATACACATATAATTATACCATACATATATATAATCACTTTAGCTATCACGTGGAGAATTAAGTGGAGGAGAGCAAACTTTAGAGCAGGAAGACGTGTTGAGGATTTGCTGTGGTTACATGTACATTGATAAAAGGACTCGTCTATAATAGGAAGTGGAATCATTATTAAGGATGGTAGGTAAGCTAAAACTAAGATCTCTGCTAAGTCGTGTTTTGGGGAGAAAGCACTTGAACAACAACTAGTACTCTGTTTTTCAATGGGTGTATTTATCAAAAGTCAGCAAAGGCAATAGCCTCATAAGAAAGGAGAAGAAAACAAAACTTTTCTGAGCCACTATGTGACAAGAATTGTGTATCTTCATGCATTTACTTGGTACAACCAGCATGTGGGATTAGATTATATACCATATTTTACCAATGAAGAAACTGAAGTTTACAAAGGCTAAATAACTTCTACAAAGCCACCAGAGGCCAGGACATAACAAAGGTGTACTCGGTTCCTATTCCAAAATTGATTCTAACACATAATGAGGGAAAAGAAAGAAAGAAAGAAAATGGAAGGAATTGGAAGTGTGAACGAAGTGGCTTGACAAAGTGCCTTGATCACTTTGAATTATCATTGGTTGGGAAAATTAAGATTTAGAGATTAAAGAGGGGGAGCTCAACTGTCAAACCCATTATCTAAACATAAACTTTCAAGAAGACATTCTTAGGGGGTTAGGAAATCAAAGCACTAACAAGCAGTGCAGGGAATTGGTGCCTTGGGCTTTGTAATCCAGAAACCCAGCAGGATCAGAACCCTCAATGTCCCCCGCCTCTTGTTTGTAGAAAAGCTGTAGCCTCCTAGGCCTTCCCTGAGTTCCAAAGAGCAAATTTAATCAGAGAAATGCAGAAACAAAGGAAAACTGTCAGACAAAATAATAATAGTTTAGCCATAAACAAAGTCAAGGACTTTTAGTTCCTCCTCGAGAGCTATAGATAATATTCTGAGTCATATCCTTGAGTTGTTTTGCAGACATTAAAACCCCCATCAGGTGGAAGAAGTTAACTGCATGCTGACCACAAGCACTTGGACCCCAGACCATTTGGAGCCAGAAAACTGATAATTGAAATTCCCAAAACATTGTCCTGTCACCTTAGCAACAACCAATCAGAAGAATGTCCGTGAGCTGATCAGGCACCCTGAAACCCTCCCTCCTAATGTTACCTTTAAAAACCCTTCCTGAAAGCCACAGGGGAGTTTGGTAATTTTGAGGATGAGCTGCCAATTCCCCTTGCTTGACCCCATGTTGGGTACCTTGCAACATACACTGTAATTTCTTTCACCACAACCTGGTGTGGTTTCATCTTTGTTTCATGTCGGGTGAGTAGACCCAAGTTTGGCTTGGTAACAATTCCTCTTAGGTGTAAATCAAAACAGAACAAAAGAACAATGACCATTTTTATAAATGAGAGAAATGGGACTCAGAGATGTAGAAATGAAACCATAAGCAAAAGGAGTGATATAAATCTACAATGATATAAGAAGACTTGATAATAATTTGAGAAATTTAAAATGTGTAGTTAAAGCCAACCAAAGAATCAAAAAGAGCAGCGCAGGTTCGATGCGATGTAAAATCTTTGATGGGCGTAAAAATGCTGACTCATCTAAAAGTACCCCACTTGTCAACTTAAAATCTTCTCTACCAGAATCACTTCTTTGGGTTATAGCATGGCTAACTTGAAAATAAATCATCTTGGAGAAATAGTATATTAACCTACTCCTATCCACTGGCACAGTTTAGTTTGTCAAACTAGGAGGCAGTAATACAACCAGAACAAAACTCTAAGGATTTGGATCTTAGGGTAGATGATGTGTAATTTGAGGAAGAAAAGAAAAGCATTTCCTGAGAGACACTTTCAAATTTATATGGGAAACGTCTTCAAGAAGAATGAGGACCAGAGACTGTCCTTAAGTCTATGTCCCAGGAACAGGTCCCTTGCATATAATCTTCAGCAATTCCTAGAGAATGTGTCAGTTATTTATAACACATGACAGTCAACTGAACAGGTCAGGGAATTTTCCCTGTATATATTTCCTTGTAATTAAGAGAGTGATTCTTCTTTAACAAAGATCCTGGCTCATATATAGTTCATTACATTTCATATTTCAAATTGTCTATTCACTGATAATTAACCGAATAACATTGTTGGGCTATAAAAACAAATAAGGAAGAAAGAGGACACACAAACAAGTGAGAAACCCAAGATCACTGTCTGATTCAAATTAATAACTAATTTATTTGTTCCAAACTATTAGGGTATTTATAGGTCTATGAAAAAAGAAAGGCTTTTCAAGTTGATTAGGGTTATTCAATAGATGACGCTACAGAGCAATGGTTCTTGGATATGATATACTCTAGTTCATAGGTTTATCACTGTATTACCAAGGAACAAATATTTACGAATTCTTACATAGTCTTCAAATTAGCATACTGGCCCAGGGCCTGTGATTAATGAGACTGGATCTGAAAACCCATGCCATGGATAATTAACATTGAAAAGTACAATCCACTGAATTAATAATGCATTTATGCCAGCCACTAATAACCATTTATACCAGATGTAGCTTCTCTGTAATAATAAACTGCTGAAATGTTTCAAGCTTCTAAAGGAGTTTGCTTGCCAGAACTTAAAAAAAAAAAAAGGTACCATTTAAATAACTATAGATTAACCTCATAGCTCTGAATAACCGACCAGCAACTTTATATTTGTTCTTTATAAAATAGTCTAGATTCCAAGAAAATAATGCTATACAAGAACACAATCAATTATATATCAAAGTTACTATCTCTTCTGGGTGGGAGACTTTGAGTTGACTTCATAATAGCAGATTATCAAGTAATAGGAAGAAGCTCTTTAGAAGAATAATTGAAAAACACCAAAAGGTTATCAATAATTTCAACTAAAATGTATGCTGTTAAAAGATACATATGACATATTAATAAGGTTAAAATAGATCTTGAAAGCAGCTCTTTAAATCACTGATGCTTCTACTTCTTAAACATATCTACTTTATTTTTTCAAATTGACTTCGAGATCCTGTCCATAGTCATGCATGATGTTATCATCATACGTGTACCTACAAAAATGGCAGTTTCATATGGCTTAAACCAGCTTCTCTACCATTTCAAATTAACATATTTTCTTATTTGTTCAGATCTACTTGTGAAGCAGCATATTTTCTCAAAGTCACAGTTTAACCATAGAAGAAAATTGTCTCAGAAAGTCATTTGGTAAAAATGCTGAAATATTTACTCCAGAAGTCTTAAAAAATGAAGTAACTTTCAAACTTTCCAAAACTAGTGTGAATGAGAAAACATGAAAATATGCAAAAAAAAAATCCATGTTTTTACTGAGTTCTTCAGTACATTATTTCCTCGTGGTCTACAAATCGTTCCTATCTGCAATATATCCAAAATTTCTTCAGTGTTTAGTTTCCCTTTTTTTGTTTTTAATGATTCCTCCACTTTGTTTCCAAAAATATTAGCTACATCTACTAGGTGAAAATTAATTTCTCTCTCTTATCCAGGAAGCATTAAAAAATATTATTTAATGATAATTTTGATTTTTGTTCCTATTCTGTAACAATCAGTGTGATCAATAAAATCACCCTTCATTTAAGAGGTTACATTAAGCATTAGCCCTTCATAAATCTTTATTTATTCTGATATGGATTTAATAAAAGTTTCCACAGAAAGATTTGAAACAACTGATATTCTTGGGTTAGTTTGATTTTTATTCACTAAACAATGAATTCTAATATAGTCTCTTGTAGTGCATAATTACTTGGGAAAAAAGAGGGAGTTATATCTTTATAATTTTGACGTCTAAGAAAATTTATTTTCAGTACTTCAGTCATATTGTAGCATCATTTTAAAAGGAGTTTGACATATCATGAGCTTAGTAA
Source organism: Aethalodelphis obliquidens (assembly GCF_003676395.1). Taxonomy (NCBI): domain Eukaryota; kingdom Metazoa; phylum Chordata; class Mammalia; order Artiodactyla; family Delphinidae; genus Aethalodelphis; species Aethalodelphis obliquidens. The sequence continues at coordinate 9,497,505 of NW_020837949.1, read as the reverse complement.
AGTATGCTTTTATAGAGTTTATTTTAGGGATGTTATGTACTTCTAATGCCACAATGTATTCCTAAGAAATATTACTTGCTTATATACATATGCAGGAGACAAACTTTAAGTTAGCTAAAGCAAAAATAGGGAAATATGCTATTGGGATATACTGAGTATTCATGGAATCAAAGGGAAAAGAAAATACATGAGCTTCAGGAAGACTGGAAATAAGACTGTGAAAGCTGTAAGAAATGGAAGCTTTTCTTTCTTGGCCCTTTGTCTCTCCTTTACTCTTTTCTCTTAGCACCCTGGCTTTTGCTTCTTATCTTTGCATATGAGCCAAACATCACTGTCCAAGAATCATACCATATAATTTCACATTGTACTGACTATGTGTGTATATGGGTGCATTTCTATAAAGGCCAAAGTTTTTTATTATGGCTATCAGGCTTTCATTTGGTTTGCATTTGCTAGGGTCAGATGGATACACATCTAGGTTACAGCAGATACATATAATTTGTCATGGAGATCACATGACATAGGATACTCATATCACTAGGGAGAAACAGAGAGAAGCAAATGTTTAAATAGAGCCTAGACTAATAAAGTAGATAGAGAAGCCAGTGGATCAGACATACAAATTGAAGTTTTTTATTTTTAATTCTGAACATATATACCAGATAATGTTTCTCTGTAATAATCACCAATTTTCCGATAAAAAATACAAAGTTCAATAAGCCAAGTTACAATTGTATGGATATTTGAACATGTTTTTAAGCATGTTTCCATAATAATTTGTGATTTTTTTCAAAAGTGAAATTTTATTAAAGTATGAAAATATCACTGAAAAAGCTTTAAAAACAAAATATGACAAGTAGCATTCATTTTTTAAAAATAAATTTATTTATTTTATTTATTTATTTTTGGCTGTGTTTGGTCTTCATTGCTGTGCACGGGCTTTCTCTAGTTGCGGAGCAAGCAGGGGCTACTCTTCGTTGTGGCGTGCATGCTTCTTATTGCGGTGGCTTCCCTTGTTGCAGAGCACAGGCTCTAGCCATGCGGGCTTCAGTAGTTGTGGCACTTGGGCTCCGTAGTTGTGGCGCACGGGCTTAGTTGCTCCACAGCACATGAGATCTTCCCGGACAAGGGATTGAACCTGTGTGCCCTGCATTGGCAGGTGGATTCTTAACCACTGTGCCACCAGGGAAGTCCTAAGAAGCATTCATCAAGGAGACTGTTGCTAAGTCCTGGGAAAGCAAATCTGAATAAATCTCAGGTGTCTTAAAATTTATAATCATTTAATGCATTTACATTAGATAATGAACTTCATGATGACCTTATTGACTAACAACAATTTTTTTTTCTCTAGAATGTGTTTCTAGATGTGTGTTTTACCCTCTAATAAATATTACTAGTAAAATAATAAAGCTTTTACAATATCTATTATTAAAACATAAAGTCTGTTTTCAACAATATATTCAATGTTATTATTATAATTTCTCAGAAAAGCTTTTAGAAAGTTATTTTATCTTATACAATACTAACATTTCCTATGTTTTTCAAAGATAATGTTAAACTATATCATATATATTTTAAACATATTCAATTAATATTTAAATTATATTTTATTCATATTGCCTTTGATATATTTAGAGAAGCCTTAAATGACTTAAGAGGTGGGGTGGGTAATATTGAGAAAATGAACATGTCTAAATGAGATCTAAAGGCAGTCTTTAAATATCGAGTGGCTTGATGACAAGCTTTTCTGCTCATTTGAAATGAAACTATCACAGAAATTGTGTACATTGCCAAATAAGTGATTTAAAAATACAGTTTTAAAAGTGTTTTAAATGTATTTTCCTTGAAAATTTGATAAACAAATCCCAATGGTAATAAACCTGCCTCTTAGTATTTTATCTGATCCATCTTCCATCACAGTAGCAAAAATGAATCATGCAACTATGGCTTCAGAACTTATTCTGTACCAAGCAAAGTATTAAGTACATGTATTATCTCATTTAAAACCCCATCGTATGTATCCTATATGATCCTATGTATTAGTCATTATTATTTCCCACTCCAGCACTGTCTTTTAATAGAGTAGTAGGCAGACGTTCAGAGAGATTAACGATTTTGTGCAAAATCACCCAACTGATAAGTGGTGGCACCAAGATTCTAACTGGTCGACTTTCTCTTCACCACACTGGTCTAAGCCTCCTACTGTGGAGAAAATCTGAAGAGCGTGAATCTGGGCTCACTGGAATGCCAAGACTGATGAAGCTGGGATGTGAAAGAATATTCTAATTATTGTCAAAGTCACTATCCTTGAAAAATCGTTTGGGGGGCTAAGGTGTTTCTTTATTCTTAAGTTAATCTTCTTGAGGAAAATAATACGAGTTTATGAGTAATTAATAAGAATGTAGATTATCACATTACTTCTAACTGACAGAATCTATCAATATCCTTGTGACAGTGAAGATGTTGTCAAAGGAGAAAAGGCCAGTGAATCAGAGCCAATTACAAGGACGAATTGGCATTTAGGGGAACTGATTTAAGAGTAAAAATTATTTCAGGCTTCCCTGGTGGCACAGTGGTTCAGAATCTGCCTGCCAATGCAGTGGACACGGGTTCGAGCCCTGGTCCGGGAAGATCCCACATGCCGCGGAGCAACTAAGCCCGTGCGCTACAACTACGGAGCCCACATGCCACAACTACTGAAGCCCGCTCGCCTAGAGCCTGTGTTCCGCGGCAAGAGAAGCAGCTCACCGCAACAAAGTGTAGCCCCCGCTCTCCACACCTAGAGAAAGCCTGTGCGCAGCGACAAAGACCCAACACAGCCAAAAATAAATAAAATAAATAAATTTATTTAAAAAAGAGTAAAAATTATTTTTATCTATCCATGGTTCATATAATTTATGCAGACATAATTTTAAGTTAATAGTTGATTTACATAAGTTTGTAGATATTTTTCTACCTTGATTTTCCAAATGATCTTTTTCTTTAATGATCTTTTCTGTAATGCTTTATACAAGTTAAAGTCATCAGAAATCACAATATGCAAAATCTTAATGAACTTAAGGAAGGGATATATGAATAACTTGATTCAAGATAAATATTATAGCTGAAACATTTGAAAAAAGACTTCCGCACTACTAGATGAGAATTATGATATTATTGTAATATTTCTATAATGAAACAGTAAAATCAGAGGTAAAAAAATAAAGGATGTAAGATTCATTATTAGAGTTCATCCTAAGATAGGAAGAAAATACTTCTTGTTAAGTAAGTCAAACTGGAAGAAAATGCACTTTAGAAAGCCTAAAGATCACTATTAAAATGTGCCTAATTGGTTCATCCACTTAATATAAATTACTCCCACCCCCTGCAAGAAAAAGTGTTCATAAACGAGAAGTTTTCTAAGCTAGAAGCCTCACTGTATAGTAACCTCGGCTATGCACTTGCCCCAATCAGCTCACCTTATCTTCCAACCCTGCAATTATTAATCCTCAGTGTGTAGTGCTTAAAATGTGGTCCTTCACAGAAGAGGCTGTGAAGAGAGGACTTGTAAAATGCCGGAGGAAGAAGATCTCAGGTCTATTTGGTCGATTAACGATGCTTAATACACAGAAAATTATGGGGAAGAAACTGCAGCCCAGGAAAGAGCTCTTAACTCTAGATTTCATGGTATTAGGAGAGTAACTGGAACAGAGAATTCAGATAAAAATCATCATAGTGAGCACTGGTATTAAAACACATACGCTCTAATAAGTAGCCCCTTCGTGCTGCTTAGTGCTTGGGGAAGACATTTAATTCACAAAGCGAGTTACTCTCTAATAATTGGAAACTCTTATCTGGCTTCTAAAATCTACTTCAGACATTTGTTTGGCCCCCAAACAGTCTGATCGGATCCCTTGATGTGCAAGATGAAACAGCTCCACCTTAGCTAGGGGATCTGAACACTATATAGCACACTCGCCACCTAGTGGACATTCATTGTAATTTTTAAATTAATCTGCGCTACAAAGCATGTACATCACCCATTACATTTCATAATATAAAGTGTGCATTGTATGTGTTCCTTGATACTGCAGTCAAGAAGTTTCTAAATGTGTTTTACCATCTGAATATTTTGGGAGACACACAAAAGAACTCCTCTAAACAAATTTATATAAAATCTCTTTGGAGATACCAAATTAATGAAGCCCTGTAGAGGACCAGCCCTTTGTAAAAGTTTACATTGCCAGTCCTTTTTCTTTCCCCTATGACCATTACCTATCCCTGGAGCCACTTAGAGTGCATATTCCACGCTGGACCATTCATTGGGTTTCTACCCAGCATCCCACATAGGCTGGGGCGGTAAGAGGTTTGCTCTGTTTGATCTCTCTGGTTTGGAGAGAAAGTTGAACTCTGCTATTAGTTGAGAATAACTAACGCAGTTTTCTCTTTTCCTTTTCTACCCCTCTTCCTACTCTCTGCTGCATCTTTATTAGGATAGTCTTTCAAGGCCCAAAGAAATAAATCTCTAATGTTGGGCACTTAAGCTTGATAGCAGACCAAGAGCAGCTGTTAGGACTTCCAGGCGTTGCCGACACCTAAGGGATCCCGGGAAAGCAGTCAATCTGCATTTTCATAATGTGAGTCATGGGTGTGGGGTTTCATTGTACCGTCTGGCCCATCGGGACTTCCTCCCCAGATAATAAGCATCATCCCAACATCCATATAGTGAAATCAGAGCTGGAGAATTATAACAGATTCTAAAAGGTTTAGTGTGTTTGCTACCGAGTTTCAAGAATGCTTGATAGTGTTATTGAGGGTCTCCTCAATAACCCCCTATTTGATGACTAACTCAGCCGTCTCTACTTTGCTCTGTTTTGCTCATGAAGCAGCCATGTTCATGGTATATACTTACACATAGTTCTCCAGTGCCCCTCTCAACTGTTCCGTACCATGCAGAGAGTGAGGTACTAGAAGTATCGACATGCATGTTAACACTGCTGCCACACCCTTGCATAAAAGTCCTTTCTATGTACCTGTATTGGAGGCCTGTTATTAATGGGTGGCTTCTGTTGTGACTATCATTCTAAGGGCCTCTTTTCATCACTTCAAATCTCTTTTCCGCTTTGGTAGCAATATTGGATGCTTGTATCCAATCCCCTCCACCATTATCAGCTTAGCTACTATGAATTTTTAACCACATAAATCAAACATCAGCCCATATAATAAATGTTTTCACTCAGCACAGAATGGTCACAACAAAATAGAATTTGGAAAAGTAATGTAGTTCATAACATGAACTAGCATTAATATGTAACTAATACTATGACAATATGGTTACAGATTTTGCTATTAAACATAATCAGGTTTTCTTGTACATGCTAGCAGGGCAATAATTCGTTGGTACAAGTATTATATTTAATTGACAAAAGTTTTTCACATGAAAAATCTAGGGTTGAATCTTAGCAAAAGTTTATCTGGACTGAACAGGATTGGAAATCTTCAGAGAGCCAGGAAGAAGGAGCATGAAATGGATATACAGTATTTATTTTTTTAAACACATGGATTTAAAAATGTTAAGAAAATGATTAACTATTTTGCAGAAACTTTCTGCAATGATATACAATTTAAACATTTACAATCTTTCAGTTTATGCCATCACTTCTCTCAGACTTGATACTGGTATGGAACAATTTCATGACATATCACTATCACACACACACACACACACAAGAACAATGAGAGGAGACACATTGAAAACACTTTCAACCAACCAAACTGACTTACCATATGTTTTTGGTGATCCAGTGTTGTGTTAGAAACTTCCTGTCCCAGCTTGTAAGAGCCAATTGTTAAGTATTCAGGGATTCAGTAAGCTAGTTGTTAAACAAAGCCACTATTAGTATTTAATTATATAAAATTATATACATTTTATAAACTGTATATGCAATTATATTAGTTAACTAAACTGTATTGAAAACAAAGACAATAAACACTCATCAATTCCCAGTTATGTTAATATACTGTTATTTCTGCTCTTCAAGTTATTTAAATCTATTTTATCTGTATTTTGTCATACACACCAAAACTATGAATACAAATTCATGTTTTGGAAATAACGTAGAGCAGTGAGCTACTGCACATCTCTGTAGCTCGTTCAGTGACATCATGTTGGTGTCCTGAAATCAGCCATGGTGAGAGTTATGCACACCCTGGAAATTAGCACCTGCTACAATTCAATGCTTTTTTCTCCAGGGAGCTGTTTATCAACCAACTAGTAGAACATCAATGGATGAAATCATAACATCAGCCTACGAGACCCAGCCCTGGCTTAGTGCTGTGATATCGGCCAGTTTGTTAAACTTTTAAGTCTCATTATACTCATCTACAAAATGAAGCGTTGGGAATGGTGGTCTTTATAAAAACACCAAGTTTTAAAATCAAGTCCAACTTGGCTGCCTAATGAGCAGAAATGTAGCATAAAGCAGTGACATCGATTTAGCACTCAAACCGACAGAAAGACATAACTTATTTTAAAATGACATACAATTTATCTCAATAATACATCAACTTAATTGCCAGGAGTTTTATGAGAAAGGGATGTTCAGGAAAAAATCCAGTAACTTGATCAACAGATTATATTTTGTAAAATATGTAACAACTAACTGTGTCTGATTAATTTTATACTATAATGAAAATTGACTTATTCTGTGGCATTTAAATTTTTAGAAAAGTTGAAACCCAAAATACATATCTGTAAATTATGTTTTTCCTACTGGTAGTTCAAAAGTATTAAACATAATGGAAATATATTTTTTAAATTGACCATTGAAATGCATTCATTTCTGTCTGTTACAGACAAGAGCATGTTTGCTTTCATTTCTGTCCGTTACAGACAAGAGCAACTTTGTTTCGCAATATAAAGATCTTTCTATTCTAAAACCTCTTACATCTTAATTGTGACATGAAAACATTGCTTAAGAGAATCTTTTTTAAAAACTGAAATTGCTCTCTTTTTGAAGTAAACAGTAGCCCCATTCTTATGTCATGGAAAGGAGAAAGAAAAGAGAAAAAACATTTAACAATATGTCGATATTCCAGTTCTATCACTTATTAGCTCTTTGAAGAAAAAAAAATCATATATTTTCAGTAGAATGAATTTTCAGGAAAAACATGCATCATTAGTAGAATGAACTTAGTTTTTAAATAGCTACTTCCTCTCTTAATTTATTATTAATAAAATCTTCTAAATGTCATAGAATCTAGCAGCAAATGTTAATTACTATTAACTTGAATGTACCTATCTTGGTAATACATTAGAGCACTTGACCCTGCAAAAATATAGTGGTTGTCTTGCAGAAATGGGGTCAACTGGGCCTCTCCAGTGCCCACCAAAGCCACTGGCACATAGTAGCTACTCAATAAAAACAATGAGTGAATGAATGCTTGGGTGGATGTGAAGCATTTTTTCCTATTGAGATTCAACTCACAGGCTCTTTGAAAAAAAAAAAATGTGAGAAGGGCTTTAGAGTTGAAAGGATAATGTAACACTCATTTCAAAATGCAAAAGTTGTTCTTTCTGCTTCTATTCAGTTCATTCTTCACTGGTTGGAAGTGTTCTCAGGCAGCCAGCCAACTGGACTTAATTGAGGGCACTACTGTTGCGAATTACCATGCAGAGAGAAGGATGAGGCCAGGTCCCAGTCTGGATTTCTCTCACACATAAGAGAACTGCTATAGGATTTTTAAAAATATAGCATACATCCAACCCACCATTAGGAGGTAATTTCTTAAAGTTGATCTCTGATTGACTAAATGGTTTTACTCTTCCCTTTGGGTCAGTTCCTGTTCGCTAAGCCCCGCGTTTACAAGACAGCTGTCTGTGCTTAAGGGTATAAGCTGTGGATTTCCAAATGGAGTGGTCTCTGCCACCCTGGCCTCGGTCAGCTCCATGACCAGTGAGCCCCGACGTGCCTCTGGATGATTGTGGTGAGAGTCCCAGAGTTTTACGGTTGTCTGTCCCACAGGAGAAGAGCCTAAGCGTTCTCAGCGCCTGGCCTTTCCCCAAAGAGGTATGTGCTCAGTGGTGGTGACAGAGAGCTAAAGGACTTGGGAACATTATTCAGAGTTCCAATTATTAGCAAAAATGCAAGCAGATGGAGCAGGGAAATAATATCTTTTGCTAATTATCCAAATGGATGAGCTGACAGAACTTTACACTCTCCCACGAGAGCCAAAGGGTCATGGAGCCCTGGCCATTTCTGGCCAAGCTGGCCAGCTGCCCTCAAGCGCAGGGCCTGCGGTCTTCCCTTCCGCTCACCTGAGTCCTCTGGGGGAGAGCCTTTACACTCTTCTGTGGGGAGGGTAGGAGAGGGCTTTTGCTGTTATTGTTTCAATGATACTTTGCTTGAATGCCAGATTTTCTGTTAAGTGTTAGAGAAAAGTGTTTAAAAATCGAGTTTACTAAACATAGAAGCCCAAATGTGTTTTTAAACATCTACACGTCCTTTTGAGATCTGCTATGATATTCTCGTACATTCTTTTTTCTTGCAAAGAATGCATAGAAATAGCATTAGTAAATATCCCATCCACTCAATTATCCATTCATCTCTCCAAATCACCTCGCTAGAGACTTCTTTCTTCCTCAGCAATGGTTGCTCAGCATTTCAGCAGAGCATGGATGGCTCCACACTTACAAGTTGAATTTATGCACGAGCCTGTTCGTTCCGTTCTGTTCAACAACTTTTGCTGCCCTCCTAACCCTACACAGATGTCTCACAAACCCAGGCTGCGCTCACGGAGGATGGGCAGAAGAAGCAGGGCAAATCCATGGCCCACACAACTCAAAGCACAAGACCCACGGAAGGTGAGTCAATAACATCAAACCCAAATGCAAAGCAAGTACGTCACACCCTGTATGTTCTTCGCAACCTTCGTCCTTGCACTGCAAATTTTAGACATTTGCAAAAAATATTGTAAGCTCTCTCTCCGCTTTTTCCGCTCCACTGAAACTCTCAGAGGCTCTGCGTTACCTTTCTCTCACACCATTACCCCCAGGACAAACGACCTGCTTCTGGGGTTCATGCTGCTCGTGTTCCAAGAAATATTCCATTTCTTCCATGTGCCTCGAGACCCCTAGCCTTTTTAAATTCCTAGGAAGTTCCCTCTGCTAAGAGAAATAATGTGATCTATAGCAATAGATTAAGTGAGGTATTTAATTTCAGATAGCGTTTCTAGCCTTTTCTGGATAACTTATGGATAACAAAAATGAAATTTGCTAACCAAGGAGTTCAGAAAAAGCAATAAATAAGTAAACGTGACTTGATAGAGATGCGGGATTCCATTTCTCTTATTAGCATGGCTAGTTTTGGTTAATGGGATCTGACTTTTAACACAGTAAAATGTTAAGTCTACCTCATGTGGCGTTGTTTTAAAAAATCATCATATTTATCAGTCTTTGGAGAAAAAATGAAAAACAAAGCTGCCATACAAATGCGTCAGTAACTTAACACATGAAGTGTAGTTCGCTGTATCAGTCATGCATTATCAAACTAGGCAGGGTCTCTTTCTGTCTTGTTACTGCTGGAGAAGTAAGATCACAGGCTTAAAGTTGGAGGGGACCACAGACCTCACATCCAATCACTTTACTTCGAACACTATCGTTATCGCTATCACATATATGATGAAAAGAAAAAGAAGGCTTAAGGATGTTTTAAAAGAAGAGGGGGTCTTGCCTCAATCCACATAGCTAATGTGTGCTTGAGCTGAAATGTGAACACTAGTCCATAGATGGTGCTTTTTCGACAGTCTGCTAGCTAGTATTTGATCTGTAAACACACACACACACATGCACACACACATACACACACGCTTAACATTTATCCTCATTAGTAATCAACGGATGCCGTGTACTATGCTGTGCATAGGCAGACAACAGATGACTCACCCAAAGGATAGAAATGAGGAGAGATGAATGAATGTGCTATTTACAGAGGTGTGGCCAGGTAAGAGAACCAAGGCGTGGTGAAGCATTCAGAGACTGGGAACACGGGGAGGCCATTCTCACCTCTCAGACAAGAGGGCAAATCAATAACTGATGAGACCCAAGTGTGAAGGAAAAAGGGAGAAGATTAAACCACAGGACTCAGTCCCTGTCAGACCAGAGGCCAGTGATTAGATGGTGGGGGCAGTGTAGAATTAATACCCCAACTGCTCTCTTCTCCCACCAGCTAATCTGCCAGTGTCTTCCACTGGACAAGGGAAACCAATGGAAAGCCAAGAGCCCCATGATAAGGCTTATGGGCCCCAAGCCCAACAGAGAAGGGCAGGAGACACTCAAGAGGAATAGAGAATGGCCAGCACACTCACCAAGCCATTGCTGAAGAAGTTAGCCGAACTTTGTGCAAAAGTGTGTGCACACGATGTTCAGTGCAATATTACTTATAGATGTAAGGCATCGAAAATAATATAAATAATCAACAGTAAATGACTGAAGAAGTCAATTCTAAATGTGACCCATAACTTTTCAGTTGAAAATTATGAAATGATTAAAAAGCATACTATAAAGAATACTTATTGAAATGGGCATATTTATGCTACATTAAGTTAAATCAGAAGACTTATAAAGCATGTACATGTGTTTTATATGTACACACATCTGTGTGCCTATGAATATATATGTATAACTATGTATTTATATGAATGTTTATATCAAAGCTACCTTGATTTGAAAGATCTCAAATGAAGAGTTTAAATTATATTGAAATTAGGATGTACTAACCTATAAGAGAATGACAGGCTTCTTAAGAAATTTTAAATAGTGTTTGTTTTCTTTTAAGTTCAACTAGCATCATGGAGCAGCGTGAGGGGCAGGGTCTTTCCACCGAAATTGATGTGACATGATGATTTCACAAACACTAAATACATTTTTTTCAAATAGAACAAATTTAAAGCCATTGATATTAAGATAAAGAGTAGAGATTTCCTCTAGGTAAAGGTCAGTATTTGTAATGTACCATTGAGCGTAGAACTACAAGATATTTTATAAAAACGTTGTTGACTATTGTCAGATAAAATCAGTGAAGGCCAGTGGACATCTTGCAATCCAGATTTATGATTACTCATCATTATAATACATTGGTTCCTACAGCTTCTGGTTTCTATCGGCCCTGTCTTTCCTCTTCATTTGTATGAATTTTAATTGAAAAACATATTGCAACTGTTTTCTACTGATAGGATGACTAAATTAGGAGGATACTAAGTGATCATGCCCTGGAAAAAAAAATTATAATCTCTACAGTGAAATGCATCTGGAGCGTCTCATTCCCCGGATACTCAGATCTCTTCAGAACCCAGGTAGAGATAGACATTTATTCTGCAGGGCTCAATTTCTTTATTGTAAACTTTCCGTTGAATTTAACCATCAGAAGTGTGAGACGTGTATTGCTTTGACCAGCCTAAGAGAGGAGATAATTTATATTCTCCTGATTGCTAAGACATGTGACTGCTTCAGTCCAGGACTATTGATAACTTTACTTAGTTAAAAAAAAGTAAAAGGACTATTGTTGAAAAGAAATTAAACAACAAGAAATAGGAATACTATAACAATATAGTATTATATATTATATTATTTTTCCTATATTATTATATATAGGAAAAAATATGAGACGCAGATCCCAAATTCTAAGCGCTCAGAGAAATCAAACAGAACTATGTGGCTGTCCTATTCAAAGAGGATTCTTGTTCAGGGAAAGAAAATAACATCAAAATGTAAATATTGACCAAATGGTGATATTTGGAAGTCCTCAAAGGATCGCAGGCTAAGGAAATGCTAAACATTTGAGAATTTTTTTTAAATAAAAATAAATAAAGGAGACTTAGAAGGAACTGCAAAATCAGTAACAACAGCAGCAATAATAACGATGTTTCCATCCGATGGAATTTTTTTTTTTTATTCGCCTTCCACTATTTCTGCTTCACCAGAATTTTCTCACAATAATTTGAATTGATTGATATATAAGTAGCTTGGCTTCCCTAGCAACAACTTCCATTTATAAAATGTCATCAATACACAGATCCTGGATGGTTTTCTTCAATGTTTGCATAATGTTCTAATTACTTCAAAGACTAAAATGTTCTGGGCACATTTAGAAAATAGGAACCATGTGAACAAAGCTCTAACTGTATTATACAGTCAAATGGAGGAAGCCACAGAAAGACAGCACATGTCCAAGTATAAACCAGGAAGCGCGTCCATCCAGAAAGGGAGAAAATCAGGACTGTTTCAGCTTTCCCAGGAAAAACAATCCTGGAAATAGGGGAGGTTTGAGCTGGCTTCAAAAAAGGATACCATTTTTAATAAATCTTTGGATGAGGAAAGCAAAGAATGTCAAATGCTGGAAATTTGCCATGAGCAGATGGACAAAAAATGCTCACGTTTCCCTTTCATCAATCATTGGTCTCCTCCCAATTTTTCCTCTGCTTTTTACCCCAAATTCTCTCTCTCCCTCTCTCTCTTTCTTTCTCTCTCTCTCTTCCCCGACCCCTCCCTTCTTCCCTCTCTCCCTTTCTCTCTTCCCTCCTTGTCTCAAAATGTCATAATATGTATACTATTGTGTCTTTTATTTCCTCCTCTTCTATTACAGGGAAATTGCAGTTGCAACTTTCATGTAATTGCCTATGTATTAAAAATGATTAAAATGATCTTTACCTGAATATAATCTTCAATTGATTATTCATACCTGATATAGGATGATCGATTTAATTTAACATAAGTGGAAACTGAAAGATCTCTTTATTGAAAACAAGCAATGTAGCCTAATTCCGTCTGCTCATCACATTTTTTATTGCAAAATTCTTTCTCATTTGCTGAATGGCAAATTTAGAAGGCACTGAAGCACAGGCAAGTGCATAGCTTCTAGGGCCAGATTGGCTGGATTGATACCCAGGCTCTGTGACTTACTGAATATCACTGACCTTGAGCAGGTTAACTTGTCAGTGCCTCAGTCTGTTCTTCTGTGTAATGGGGATAATACGGTAGCTGTTGTAAAGATTAAAATGAGCTAATGTTTGCAAAGGTTTAGGATGGTTCCTGGCACTTAGGAAGTGCTATATATATCTGCTAAGTGATACATCAAAAACCTGATTAGCTTCATGGAATTTGGCTAGGTAGCAAACCAGCTTCTGAGCCGCCAACGTAGATATGATTAATTATGCTGAATTTCGGGTCTAAGGTGGAAACAGTGAAAAAATATGCTTGCTAATGAGAGCATATCGAGAGTCACATCACTGAAATGACGACCTTCATTCTGTCCTTCAAAAACTGTTGAAGTGGTGGTACATCTGAATAAAAAGAGTCACCTGGACAGCCATCTAATAAATGTTTTCTTCCTTTCCAATCACTTTAAATTAGAAAATAATTTAGAGATTAAAATAGGCAGAGAATCTGTTTGGGGGTTCTCATGTTTTAGAAAGGCATAACTGCAAGGAGAACACTTGAATGAAAACCCACTATCATGATGATGAGAAAGCAGCCAACCCCAGCAGGCATAACACTACATTAAACAAATATTTTATAACATTTTTTTGAATCAAAGGTCGTAGATAATATAACCTACTAAAACACACAATTTCCAGAAAAAAATCAATACAATGCTTTAACTCTAATATAAATGGAAACTATAAGAAAAATAATTTATAGTAAATTATATGCTATCTAATTACTATATATAAACTATATTAATACTCAAGCACAATGAGATTGGGAAACACCATGCAGTTTGCAGAACTCACTCCATTCAGTGTCCCCGTGGTTTTGTGACCCACACACGCAGGTGAGACAGGGATCCTATTAGTGGTGATGTATTAGTCCCCAAAGTTCCATTTTAAAAAGGTGTTTTTCTATTTAGAAATATATAGAAGAAATAGTTGATTGTTGAAGCTCTGAGAATGGTAAAACTTTTTGAAGGAAGAAACTTGATATTGACCTGTCTTGACAGATGACTCTCATGCAGTAAAGGGATACTAGACAGAACCAGGGTTCTACAATGTACTCTAGACACTGCAGATGGGTTAACTTCATTTCCATATTTCTACATTAGCAATCTCATGTAATGTATAATAACGGGCAGCTTCACTGAACACTTAACCAAATATGACATACTGCCGGAAAGGGAGTGGAGCTACTGCCCGTGGCTACCATGCCTGACTACTCAACTAAGTGACATAGCTTAGCTCTTGTTTCATTCAATTCTCATTCTTATACATCAAGAGAAATACGAAAGGTGGAAAAGAGGATTCAGACAAACTGTCTTTAGGACTCAGGATTGAACATTTGTAATTCTCCACCTTAACTGTGTCAGGTAGAAAACTGTTTCTCCCTGTGTTAGTTTGCTAGGGCTGCCATAACAAAGTACCACAGACTGGACAGCATGAACAAGAGAAATTCATTCTCTCACAGTCCTGAAGGCTAGAAGTCTGAGCTCAAGGAGTCCCTTTCTTGGATTGTAGATGGCCATCTTCTCCCTGTGTCATCCTCCTGTGATCTTTTCTCCAGATCTTTCTGTGTCCAAATTTCCTCTCCTTACAAGGAAACCAGTCATTATTGGATGAAGGCCCATCCTAAAGGTCTCATTTTAAGTTAATTATGTCTTTAAAAACCCTATCCCCAAATACAGTCACATTTTAAGGTACTGGTGGTTAGGGCTTCAATATATGAATTTTCAGGGGACACAATTCAGCCCATAACACTATCTACTTATGGTAGCTATAAATTATCATTAAGGACCATGATAAAATCTATCTAAGACACTGAATTAAAGTGCAAGTCGACAGCAATACTCCTGCGCTACCTAGAAAAGTCAAAGGCACTGTGCTGAGATAGGTGTGGTTCTATGCCTCTTCTTCCTCTGCAACCTGAATCCTGGCTCCCCAGCCCAGGAGTTACTTTCCTCTGGCATCAGTAGGCTGAGTCTGAAGGGATATATGTGTGTACCAGAGCATTCAGGGGGCCATCTCCCCTCCCCCTGGAGGCACACCCCCTATTTTTAAATTCATGCTAATGTCCACGTGGCATATAGGTAACACCCTTAACAGGCACTCAGGGAGACAGCTCCCCTCCAGCCCCAAGTGTGCACGAGGAGAGCACAAATTAGAAAACGCAGCTTCTTTGTTCACTCCTGAAACAAGGAAACATTAGCAGGTAGTAAAGAATGGTGGGAGTAAAAGCACATGAAAGTTAACTAAAAAGGGCTCATGAATGTTGCCCAGAAAAAATTTAATTCATTCTATCTCAATATTCAAAACTCTTGCTTTTCTTAATTTTTTTGAACACAAAAGCTTTTAGCTTTCTTCCTAGCCACTGGCCTCTCTGTCTCAGTCACTTCTGCTTTTTTCCTCCTGCACAGCTGAATTTCTAAATATTGGAGGGCTCAAAGACAATCCTTACTTTCCTTCCCTTCTCAATCTTCACATTCTTTTCAGGCACTTTTATATAATTTATTTCTACCCCTGATTTCTATCTTAAACTCCAGACCAGACATCTACCCACATACCGGACATCTACACTTGAATTTCTCAGAGGCATTACAAATTTTAATTATCTGAAAGAGAATAATTCATTTCATGCCAAATCTTCTTCTGCCCCAGTCCTCCTCGTTTTGGTAAATGGTATCGTTATGCATCCAGTTACTTAATAAAAAATTTAAAATATTAAACACATAAATGCATAAAAATAGCAGGCATACTTGATTTCCTTTTCTATTCATATATAATCCATTAATAGGTCCTATTGACCTTACTTCAAAATTGTACCCAAAATATCCATTTCTCTCCATCTCCATTAGAATTATAGCAGTTTAAACTACCATTATCTGGCCTGACTATGCTAATTGACGTCTCTCCTTCCTGTCCTGTCACCCTGTCTAGCTGGTCTATTTTGAAGACCTCATCAGCTACGCCTTTCCTTTTTGCTCAGTGGCCTCTAGTCCAACTAAGCTACCACATCACAATGGTACTAAATGTATTGTCACTTTACAGTCTTGCAAAACTATTCCCTTTGTGGGAGAAGAAGGAGAAGGAGAAGGAGAAGGAGAAGGAGAAGGAGAAGGAGAAG